>NC_136364.1:15737500-15940000 GCF_037039965.1 Doryrhamphus excisus
CTAGAGCCTATCCCAGCTGTCTTTGGACTAGAGGCGGGGTACACCCTGGACTGGTGGCCAGCCAATCACAGGGCACATATAGACAAACAACCATTCACACTCACATTCATACCTATGGGCAATTTGGAGTCGCCAATTAACCTAGCATGTTTTTGGAATGTGGGAGGAAAACTGAGTACCCGGAGAAAACCCACGCATGCACGGGGAGAACATGCAAACTCCACACATAAATGGCCGAGAGTAGAATTGAACTTGGGTCTCCTAGCTGTGAGGCCTGCGTGCCAACCACTCGTCCACCGTGCAGCCCTACAATGTTCCTTTTTATTATAAATTGTTTTTTAAAGAATGACAGCTGGGCAGCTCGGGTGTAAAAAGACAAAGGTAAGTTGGCGCATCTTTTAGGGTGGAATTGAACTCGGGTCTCCTAGCTGTGAGGCATGTGCAGCCTCCAATTTATTTCATCTAAACTCGGGCTCCAAACAGTGTGGATAAGAAGGGCAAAATAAGAAACCACAAAGTTACCACTTCCACACAGAATGGAAGGAGAGCTTGTCATTCATGTGACAGTAATGCTGCCTAGTGGCCAGAATACTACATATCACTTGCATTTTAATATGTTTTCACTAATAATATACCATAGTCACCCAAATAGTGATGACTAATGAATTAATTTCTGAAACGCAGAAACATATCAAACCACAATATTATTTTTTTATATCATTTTGCACTCCGACTTTGTCCACTGGGAGGCAGCAGACATCCACGGTACACTCGTGTGGCCTACTGTGTCTGATTAAGCTGTCTGACTCTCTGCTCTGTGGGTCTGGAACAATGCAGATTCGGGTCTGTGGGACCATGTTAGCTCGGGGAAAGAAACAACCGGCTGTAAATCGGCCCTAATTTGTTAGCTGTCAGCACAACAGTGTGCATTTCGGGGAACAGACTGTGGCTCAGAGCCAGCGAGGGAGGAGATGGTCTGCCACTCATGTGAGGTTTCTTGGCCGGGGCGCCAGGTTGGAACATAAGAAAATTAGTTCCAGAGGAAAATCTGCTTCTTCCTTTTTTCTGCTGTGGACTGAGGCCATAATGTAACAGCGTCGTCTCAACATGGGGGCAGGCTGAGATTGTGAGCATATGTTTAATAAGTGGAAAGCAAGTGGGAGTGTGGCCGTGTTGTTTTTTTTTCCCTCTTACAAGCTTTCCTTAACACATCTTCCACGCTGAGATGGAGGCACCGCTTCCACCTCTGTGAAAACATCCCATGTCTAAGCGTCTGTAATAGTCCGTTTAATGAGTGCTGCTTTGGCTCATCCACGCTGCTCCTGTCAATCACTGCTAAAATGTTGACTCTTATCATCCTCCGTCATGAATCCATAGACGAACTTTGAGGTTTTCCTTTTCTTCTGTCAGATTTCATTCATTCATTCATTTTTTACCGCTTTTCCTCACAAGGGGAGTGGGGGGGGAGCTGGAGCCTATCCCAGCTGTCTTTGGGCGAGAGGCGGGGTACACCCTGGACTGGTCCCCAGCCAATCACAGGGCACATATAGACAAACAACCATTCACACTCACATTCATACCTATGGACAATTTGGAGTCGCCAATTAACCTAGCATGTTTTTGGAATGTGGGAGGAAACCGGAGCAAACTCCACACAGAGATGGTCGAGGGTGGAATTGAACCCTGGTCTCCTAGCTGTGAGGTCTGCGCGCTAACCACTCGACCACCGTGCCGCCCCTGAATGAAATAATAAATACAAAATTTCATTATTGACACACATTATTCCCAGGCTTTCACCGGCCACATATGGCCCCCGGGCCTGGAGTTTGACACCAGTATCCTAGCGACATATATTAATGTTACTTTTTGCACAATAGAGGATGTTTAAAACAGATGATAAATAATCATCAGGACTCAAACCAAGCCCTCTGTTGGATTTGTTTGCATAAATCTTAATATAACACTTGGGTGGGGTGGGAAAGGAAACTATTAGACTGTTTTTTTTTTGTTTTGTTCTATTTTGTCAGTGATCCGTGCAGGTGCTTGCACAGGATAATGGCTACAGAGCCCAGGTTGGGATTACTGAGCTCCCCTGGGAGGAAATGTGATACACCTGGATTGGGGCGCGTGTGTGTGTGTATGGCAGAGTACTAGTATACTTGCTCTGCCGCTGCTGGCTTTAAAAACAACAAAAGAAACAACATTTAAATGCATCGCAACACATTCTGTGTACATATTCCATATTCTGTGATAATAGGATTGCAATACAAGCATCAGGGCCCTGAGGGTTTGGTGACCTTTCATCACATTCTGTATTTTTTGTCGATCTTTTTCCACAATAGCCACAAAAGTTCGGCATCTCCCATTTGATTGAAACACACTTTTATATGTTTCTTCATGTATTTGTGTATTTTTGTGTTTCTTTTCCAGAGGAAGACCGCATACATCCATCTGGACCACCTGGTCCGGCGGGCCCCGTTGGCCTTCCAGGTACAAACAACAACATCCCTAAGCCACGACATTACCTCCACAGTCGCTTAAGATGATACGAGAGCTGTGTCAAAATGACACACATTTATCTTTGTAACGACAAAGAAATACAGTTGATACAGCTCCTGTATTGCAGACACATGCTCCATAATTAATAATAATGGAATAATTTTCAAAATACTCAAAAACACTTTACAGAAAAATGGAGTAAAAACATGTAAACAGTGTAAAAGATATGTTAAAATACAACATTCATTCATTTATACACAGTTAAAACATGAGTAGAAGCGGGGCGGGGCACAGCAGTCAGGTATAAAAAGTTAGACATTAAAACAGATTTAATCAGGTGGGTTTTTAGTTGTTTTTTGAAACTGGGAAGGTCAGGGCAAGCACGGAGTGAATGGGGCAAAGAGTTCCAGAGGGGTGGGGATAATTATTATATATAATATATTATTATATTATTATAGTAATAATTGTTCCCTTTATGCTAAATGGATGTTTAAATTACATTCAAACAGTAATATAAGGGCGGCACGGTGGTCTAGGGGTTAGCCTCACAGCAAGGAGACCAGGGTTCAATCCCACCCTCGGGCATCTCTGTGTGGAGTTTGCATGTTCTCCCCGTGGGTTTTCTCCGGGTACTCCGGTTTCCTCCCACATTCCAAAAACATGCAAGGTTAATTGGCGAATGTGAGTGTGAATGGTTATTTGTCTATATGTGCCCTGTGATTGGGTGGCCACCAGTCCAGGGTGTACCCTGCCTTACGCCCGAAGACAGCTGGGATAGGCTCCAGCACCCCCCGCGACCCTCAGGAGGAAAAGCGGTAGAAAATGAATGAATGAATGAACAGTAATATATTTGATTTAACAAAATTGAAGGGGGTGCCAGACTATATATTTTATACAGATAATTCTAACAGTCCATCTGGAATTATTGTATCTGTTAAAGTGTCATGCAAACTGCTATATGTGCTTGTGTCCCTTTTTCCTGGTGCACTTTGTAAACAGCAGACCACACCAAACAACCAAATTGATTACAAAAAAAAAAAGCTACCTAAACCATCAAAAGGTTGGCTCAAGCCATGATGCCAGGTTGTATGTTAAGTTTCAATGAAATACTTTGGAAAGAAGGGGCGGGCCGTATTTAAACACTTAGTGGGCCAGATCTGGCCCCCGGGCCGCAGTTTGCCCATCATTGCTCCTAGTTTAACGCCCACTCTGACACAACCGTGAATAGGGTCTCGATGGGCACCACTTAAAAATAAGTCAATAAAAGCAGGCTTCACTACACGTCTTGAAAGGTTATACCGACTACAGTATCTGTCAGTCGACTACAGCTAGCATGATGTTGCTTGTTAATATGCGAATATAATGTTAGCACCGTAGCTACGCCACTTGTTAATGTGATATGATGACAATATGATATGAAAACACAGCTCATTAGCAATCAAGCTACAGACACACAAAACTGCGTATTCTCAGTAGGGCTTAGTAAAAAATATTTTTAAACCCTGGCATCAAGGCTAGATTTGGTCGAATACACAATTGCGTGACCATCTGAGACTTGATTCTTGAGAAATGATATAATATGGGACCAAGTCTTCTTTTAGAATTGATGCATTTGTTTTGTGAACAACTCCACAGGCCCTCCCGGACCGACAGGGCCTGCAGGGATTCCAGGCATGCCAGGGCAAGATGTGAGTATTATGATGCTTAGGCGGTGACGTGCCGTCAGGGGAGGGAGGTGCGACTCAGCCTCGAAAAGTCATGGTGAAAAATAAAAATACTAATAATGGTAGAAAAAGTAATATTCATATTTGTCCATTGAACTGTATTCTAAATGTCACTCAATTTCAAGCGCACTGTTTCAGAAATGTATATTATTAATATCTTTAATGAGTTCAATTCCACCCTCAGCCATCTCTATGTGGAGTTTGCATGTTCTCCCCGTGCATGCGTGGGTTTTTTCCGCGTACTCCGATTTCCTCCCACATTCCAAAAACATGCTAGGTTAATTGGTGACTCCAAATTGTCCAAAAAATAAGATGGAATTTTTATATATTAAATATGTGCAGGGTTGCACGGTGATTGAATGGTTAGCATGCAGGCCTCACAGCTAGGAGACCCAAGTTCAAGTCCACCCTCTGCCATTTCTTTGTGGAGTTTGCATGTTCTCCCCCCCGTGCGTATGCTTGTTTTTTTTTCTCCCACATTCCAAAAACATGCTAGGTTAATTGGCGACTCCAAATTGTCCATAGGTATGAATGTGAGTGTGAATGGTTGTTTGTCTATATGTGCCCTGTGATTGGCTGGCGACCAGTCCAAGATGTACCCCGCCTCTCGCCTGAAGACAGCTGGGATAGGCTCCAGCACCCCTCGCGACCCTCGTGAGGAAAAAGCGGTAGAAAATGAATGAATGAATCTTTAATGAGTGAGTTAATGAGTAACCTGGATCAACATAAAAAATATCTTCAGTGACGCTAGGTATTGGTCTTTTAAAATCCAGAAGCTATGTGGTCTTATGTGTTCTTCTGTTTTACTGACCCAAGGGCAAGGAAGGCGTCCAGGGCAATCCTGGGTCTATTGGACCAAAAGGTGATGCAGGAGAAAGGGTAAGGCTAATACCGCTTTTTGTTTTAACATGGCGGAACAATAACGGAAAGTCAAAAGTGTCCCTCACTGTCATGCGATCTTAAAGGCATTAAAAGGTGGAGCGGCTTGTCTTCAAAGACTTCGGCTCCAGTCCATGACTAATCCCCTCCTCTTTACTCTGTCCAAGACCTGGTCCACTAGTGCATGGGCCTCCGCCTTTAAAGCTGATCCTTGTCCTCTGCTAGCAATGATTTAAGACAGCAGGTCCACTGAAGAGGAGCATGTGAGATGAAGACCAAAGGGCGCTAAAATATTTGCTCTCTTTTGTTCCTCCATTAGGGGCCTCCCGGTGCAAGGGGCGAACAGGGCCCAGCTGTGAGTATATTCACCTTTTGTGTAATATAGAATAAAAACCACACGGCTATGAAGACGATTGTGTTGTCTATCCACAGGGGCCACCGGGGCCAAAAGGAGAGCCAGGTGAAGGTTTGAATGAGGTAAGAGGCACCTCGGTGTCGTATCATGTCCACATTGAACATTTCACCCAGTAGATGCGATGTTTTGGCTTCAAGGGGGACACGGTGCCACAGCTCAGGGAAGCCCTGAAGATCCTGGCTGAGAGAGTCCTGATCTTGGAGCACATGATCGGCATTCATGGTGAGCAATGCAGGCACAACAATGCAAGCAGCCTATGTGTTCACTGTAAAATAATACACACCCTATTTACCGGGTTGGCGCCGTTAGCGCTTCCATCTCATGTTCCCCATGACATGGTAAACATGGTTGATGACGTCCTTGAAGACCTTTATACTGTCTTTTCCTGTCGTTCACTCCCACTATGCAGCCTCTCCACCTCTATATTTATATATCCGGTCATTCGGCATAGCCAAGAGATGCTAACAGCTGCTAACAGCTGCTCCCGAGTGTCAACAATGGGGCAAGCAGCAAGCTACAAACGTACTAAGATGAACATCCATAGCTGCACATTTGTTTAAAGGGGCGGTAAGGCACAAAAACAATAAGGAAGTCCTAAATAAAGCACTATTAAACACTAAAAACGCAGCAGGAGACACAGAGCTAACATAACTAGCTTGCAAGGGGGACACGGTGCCACAGCTCAGGGAAGCCCTGAAGATCCTGGCTGAGAGAGTCCTGATCTTGGAGCACATGATCGGCATTCATGGTGAGCGCACAACAATACAAGCAGCCTATGTGTTCACTGTAAAGTAATACACACCCTATTTAGCGGGTTAGCGCTGTTAGCGCTTCCATCTCACGTTCCCCATGACATGGTAAACATAGTTGATGACGTCCTTGAAGACCTTTATACTGTCTTTTCCTGGTGTTCACTCCCACTATGCAGCCTCTCCAACTCTATATGTCCGCGGCAATATCCGATCATTCGGCATAGCCAAGGCATGCTAACAGCTGCTCCCAAGTGTCAACAA
This sequence comes from Doryrhamphus excisus, assembly GCF_037039965.1. Classification (NCBI taxonomy): domain Eukaryota; kingdom Metazoa; phylum Chordata; class Actinopteri; order Syngnathiformes; family Syngnathidae; genus Doryrhamphus; species Doryrhamphus excisus. Next base: position 15,744,031 of record NC_136364.1, read on the forward strand.
TGGGGCAAGCAGCAAGCTACAAACGTATTAAGATGAACATCCATAGCTGCACACTAGCTTAAGGGTCGGTAATTCACAAAAACAATAAGGAAGTCACAAATAAAGCACTATTAAACACTAAAAATGCAGCAGGAGACACAGAGCTAACTTAACTAGCTTGCACTCGGGCGGCGCCATCTTGAAATATGAGACCTCCGCATCAAATCCAGTCTACATCGATATGAACGATATGCTTTTTTAAAAAAAAAAATATTGTGCTTAAAAGAAATATAAAATATCAATATATTCTTTTTGGAAACGATATGTCTGTAAGTAATGTGCAACTATAATTTGAGAAATGTCGACAGCAGCGTTGTATTTGTGGGGGGTTTTCAACTCGAACACCCGATGCTAAAGGTGTATTTCTACATCTTTTACATGTTTTTTTTTAAACAGCTGATGATGCAACTGCACAACAGAGAAAGATCATGTTTGGTGCCGTTTTAATGTGGCAGAAGTACATTTTCTAAGAACTCAGCATGCATCTTTCCCATGTAAAAAGACTGAAACATTCTTGTCCTTGCACAGAAAACCCTGAGGGATCTGGTTTTGGTGCCATTTTGGACCCCCTTTCCTTCACAAGCAGAAAGACCAAGCGCTTGCAACCTGATCAAGCTCCCACACTACAGGAGGGACAAAGACCGGTTCCCCTTTAAGGCAATATTTTAGTCAAGTCCATTTGGTTGACTTGGTTGGATGTTTCATTTTTTCTCACATTTTTATCAGCTTTTTTTTTTTTTTTTTTTTTTTTTTAATCCCGTAAACATCTGAGTGAGTTAGATATGATACTTCATAGTTCCTTTTTGGCCCGGCTGCAGCAGGATAGTAGCAGCACTTACATGATGTCAGACAGTGAAATATAACCCCATAAACTGTTATGAGGGTCTTTGCTTCTTTCTTTCCACAGATAAAAGACAGCCTAGTAAACACATGACTTTCCTGGCTTGTGCTCCACTCGCAAAGATCCCCAGGCTGCAATAGACCAGTTCCTGAGAACCCGGACCCAAAAACTATTCTGTTTAGTGTCGAACAATTTCTTGGACTGTCCTCGGGGGTCATCCCATGTCGGCCTGTCAAACATATTTCTGCTTTACTCTGCCTCGTTAAAGCTGAGGTAAGACGTGACACGCTTCCAGCGGTGCCTGTTTAAACTGAGAGTGCACATCTGGAAAACAAGAGAGAGAAATGGTCTCCTTCTTGCTTTCACACAACCTGACAGGCTAACATCTTCATAAACGCCTGTGAAATGTGACAATATCATGTTAAGAGAAAACGGTGAGCATTTTTGGTTGTTGTTTTGCTTCTGCTGTTACTGTTACAGTTACAAATAATCCATACAATGGCACAGTGAGCCTGTATTTCCAAGGCACCAACTTGGGTTTGAAAATGGGTGTTTTTCTTTATTTTATTCAAGCTAGTGCAGTAGAATATGACCACTCAAATGGGGTATACACATTTTAATTTGAAGTCATCATCAGGAACAATAATGCTGGAAATACACTCACTGGACACTTCATTAGGTACACAAGGATTCTCAATTGGTCTCGTCCTGGTACTCACCTTTTCCCATGTTTATCTAGCCGCATGGTTACCCACTTTTTTTTAAATTAAGAAACCTTTTCAAATATAAATACACATAATTACATGTGTAAAATGTACTCGTGCTTGAATTAAGAACTTTAGGAGGAGCAACAATAATAATAACAAGAATAATGCAAAAAAAAATCAAATAGGACTAAATACTGTATGAAAAGAATAAATATCTATTTATTTTCTATGCCACTTGTCCTCATATATATATATATTGTATTAAATAAAAAGCTTAAAATATATATATATATATATATACTATATATATATTCAAGCGATATATATATATATATATTTTTTTAAATATATATATATATATTCAAGCGATATATATATATTTTTTTTATGCCGCTTGTCCTCATATATATATACACACTTATTAGCACATATGAAATAAACAGCTTAAAATTTATATATATAATATATATTTATATATATTAGTAAGTAATTATTATTATTTTTTTTATGTTTGACAAGCAGTCCACAACCCACTTTAGTGTCCGGACCCACCAGTTGGTTTATTACCGCATCTAATATTATACCTCTCTCACTGAGCTAATTAAATCAACCTGTCTACACCAGCATAATATACTGTATGAATACCTCAAATGATGTGTCCAGTGAGTGTATTACTCCAAATGGGCCAAATGTTTTACACAATGATGTACTTTTAATAGATCATTTTTATATTGAAGGTACCGTTCCTCAAGTAAAGAATTCTCCAAGCCGAAGGGTGATTGATTTGTCCTGACATCCAAACACCTTATTCATTTTCTATTTGGGGTGAACAGCTGATTTACATATAATTACATCACAGGCCGTGTGATGGCAACTGATCCATGAGGATGTGACAGGAGCCAATCACGAGCTACGAAAAAAAACTCAAAACGAGCTTCTCAACCCATTGCAAATTGCAGGAAGTACCCATGACTCAATAGAACACTCTGACACTCTTGCGGCTGCACGGTGACTGAGTGGTTAGCGTGCATGCCACACAGCTAGTTCAATTCCACCCTCGGGCATGTTCTCTCTATGCGTGGGTTTTCTCCGGGTACTCCGGTTTCCTCCCACATTCCAAAAACATGCTAGGTTAATTGGCGATTCCAAATTGTCCATAGGTATGAATGTGAGTGTGAATGGTTGTTTGTCTATATGTGCCCTGTGATTGGCTGGCCACCAGTCCAGAGTGTACCCCACCTCTCGCCCGAAGACAGCTGGGATAGGCTCCAGCATCGTGACGATAAGCGGTATAGAAAATAAATGACACTCTGACTCACGGTGTCATTTTACAAAGAACACTAAACTCATCACACAGTAACTTAACACTAAAAAATGTGTACCAAATAAATATACATTTCATCATAGGATAAGGAGCACAGATAATGGATGGATGGTGCTGCAATGGTGCCTCTGTCCATCAAAGGGAGTCAGAGGTTTCCTAGAGCCAAGACAGAGGCTGACGTCATTGCAGCACCCTAATGAATGCGTTGTTAAACTTTAAATGTTTTGTGTTGTTTGTGATGACACCCCGGGTAAGACACATGCAATCAGCCCACACTACCCTCCCGTCATGGACACCCCCGATCTAAAGCACCCAACAACACCGCCTCTCTTAATAGGCTTAATCAGAGAGACAACATGCATAAGTGTAGTTATGTATCATTGCCGTATATTGTACTCTGCCCCCCCTTTAGCATCCTTTCATCTGGTGCTTTTTGCCTGCATGTTTCTTGCCAATCCACCCCCCCCGCCCATGTCTCCCCCCCTTCTTGTTTTTCCTGTCTACTGAACAGAGACATGTTGATATGAGGCCCTGCTTGCATGGCCACAAGGGAACAAGTCTCTGGTGCTTTTGATCAGCTGCAAGATCAGACATGTCCCCCCTCCGCTCCCTCCCTCCCTCCCTCCCTCTCTCACCACCTCCTGCTACCCCCATGTACACTCCAGTGACTGATCATGCAGTATAATGGGGCAGCCACAGACGAACCAAGAGATGCACGCCCACTCATGTTCCCGGCGAATGACCGTATGTGCTCACACACACACACACACACACACACACTCTATGTCTATGTAAAGCCAATTGTGAAAGGTTTATACGTTACCTCTGCTCACAGCTTGTTTGCTGGACACGAGGGAGCGAGACTGAGGAAGTGTGTGTGTGTGATTTCCCCTTTCTTGCCCTTTTTTTGTTGCCGTTGACAGTAAGATGGATGATTGCAATCACACAGGAGCCATCAGTGAGACAGAGTGGAAGGTCCACGGGCCAGTGAGACACAGCCATGGGAAACCAGCCGTCAGATTACTGTGCTGTTTATTTGTCCAGAGCACTGCTTTCATATGCATGGGCTCAAACCCCTTTTGCGTATATATGAGAACATGAAAACTTCATGATGTATACATCCATATACAGTATATATATATATATATACTACGTGAAAGACATATAGAGGGAGACTTGTTTATGTTTGACTACAGAGTAAAACGTGCTGTAAGTCAATATGTCTCGCAATGTGACACCGTGATTAGACGCGCCGCTTTCATCTCCTGAGAGAACGCCAGGCAGACTTTTTTACTCCCCAGTCAACGGATGTTTTTAAGAGAAACATCTGTTGCTGTACAAATGAGATTACTGTGTCTCGAGCCCGGCGGCCATGTAGGTTATGAATGGCACTCAAGTTTAAAAAAAAAAAAAAAAAAAAAGAAGGCCCGGAAAAGGAAACTGGTAGTTAAGAGCTTTATATTGAATAGATTCTTAAGTATTCATCATAGCACCCTTTTTATCCTGTAGAACAGTATGGATACTATACCTTTAAATCGCCTTCTCATATTGATAAATCCAATATTTCACCTTGTTGCTAAGCAACGACTCACCTCAGCCCCTGGAAACTTGTCAGCTAATATTTAATCCCGCAGAAGGACAAGTTACTGTTTTCATACTCTTTTTTTTTTAATGTTCTGTAGTTTAACATCTGCATGCATTTTTTTTTTTTGCTTTTTTAACCATATTAACCTCCTCTTTCTCTCTCTCACGACCGTGGCTGTGCAACAAAATCATATCCACTGATTTTGTATTCGGCGTCAAAGACCGTGGAAATCGTCTTGTCAGGGTGACTTCCTGGTAAACTGAAGGTAAAGCTTGAGAGTACATGTCCGGATTTAATGTATATGTAACACTTCCTGTGTCATCAATGACCTTGTGTGATTGCAAGTGATGGAAAGGACATAAAATGCTCTGACAAAGGTTCAAATCTATATTCAAATATTATATCAATATTTTTATTTTCTTTTGTGTATCTACTGCTTAAAATGCACAAAATCTTTGTGTCAGATAAGATAAGATAATAATAGTCTTTATTCATCCCTCAAATGGCTCAAATTGCACAGCAGCAATGAGGACAGAGCCAATTAAACAGTAAAATATAAACAACCTAAAAGTACTAACAAATTAACAATTTTACCCAGTATTACATACAAATACAATTTACAAGATAATATAAAATATGAAATATATGACCAGTATATACACTATGAGATCTTGCTAGTGAATTGAATTTGAAATATGAGGCATTATGGGCTGCACAGCGGTTGAGTGGTTAGCGCGTAAACCTCACAGCTAGGAGACCAGTGTTCAATTCCACCCTCGGCCATCTCTGTGTGAAGTTTGCATGTTCTCCCCGTGCATACGTGGGTTTTCTCCGGGTACTCCGGTTTCCTCCCACATTCCAAAAACATGCTAGGTTAATTGGCGACTCCAAATTGTCCATAGGTATGAATGTGAGTGTGAATGGTTGTTTGTCTATATGTGCCCTGTGATTGGCTGGCCACCAGTCCAGGGTGTACCCCGCCTCTCGCCCAAAGACAGCTGGGATAGGCTCCAGCACCCCTGTGACCCTTGTGAGGATAAGCGGTAGAAAACGAATTAATGAATGAATACAACGGGACAAAATTTGCATAAATTTGCATAAAGATGAGCTATCACAGGGCATTAGTACAGTTCCCTGCTATATGCTATGAGAGGCGGCCCCTGCAGTGATCCTGTGCATTAGTGAATTTAAAAAATAATCGTGTGTAAAGGTGACTGTAGGGGTGTTATTTCATGTCTACAGGGCTCTAAAACTGTATTTAAAAATTCATAAACAGGTTTAGTACGCTCTATGAAAACATCCCATCTGTTAATATTGCATCCTAGTGGACCCAATTAACAGTGATGGACCAGGGACGACTATAATGAGATTTAGCCGAGGTTGCTGATGTATTCCAGCCACTGACCTGTAGCGCTAAAGCAAAGCTACTAAAAAAGGCCTGCTTCACTTGCTCCAAAGAAGCTGCGCTGCAGGGTGGTTTGAAATGTACACCTCTATGAACCGGCGCCCCTGTCACAAAATTAACACTCTACATCGTCAACCCACCCCCCTCCCAGACGTTCCCCCCACTCGGCAGGACAACGATGTCGCGCCACATTAATTGAGCCTGCACAGCTGTTCAAACCACTTTAAGTCTATCAGCAATAATGTGCTCAGATGGACCAGAACCGCTCCAACCTCATAATCCCATGAACACGCAACAGGGAATCCACTTAATGTATATGTAAAGCTATATTGCTAAGCTTTCAAATAAATGTCACGGCTACCATTCCTAGCAGCTCATTAGCCAATATCCTCATTGGAATGCCAAGCTTCCAAATCCATCCATTCCCTCAAACTAGTACTTTCAATACTAGTCTATTGTCTAAATAGCAGCAACGCAAATGAGTGATTAAATTGGGAGGGGAACACGGTGATGGAAAAATTTGAGCAAAGCCAGATTGAGAAGTTCAAAGAGGTTCCAGACTAGCGGTTGAAAGTGTATCGGGTACGACTGGTTGTCGCACGCCATTTGTGTAACTTTAACAGCTTGCAGGCTCGTTCTAATCACGAAGCACAACAGAGATTCTATACAGTAGGACCGACCTCGGGGACATTTTGGGTGGCCAGATCTTTGCTTTCATCATCTTGTTCTAATTGGCTGTTAGGGTAGGATGGGAGGACGGGACAAAGACACATGAAACATATCTTACTTAACTTTTAGGTTGTTTTTGTGCAAAACAAATGAAAAAATACGACAGAATTTGTATATATTAAATATGTGCAGGGCAACATGGTGGACAAGTGGTTAGCACGCAGGCCTCACAGCTAGGAGACCCGAGTTCAAGTCCACCCTCAGCATTTCTGTGTGGAGTTTGCATGTTCTCCGGTTTCCTCCCACATTCCAAAAACATGCTAGGTTAATTGGTGACTCCAAATTGTCTATAGGTATGAATGTGAGTGTGAATGGTTGTTTGTCTATATGTGCCCTGTGATTGGCTGGCCACCAGTCCAGGGTGTACCCCGCCTCTCGCCCGAAGACAGCTGGGATAGGCTCCAGCAACCCTCGCGAACCTCGTGAGGATAAGAGGTACAAAAAAAATTGAAAAAAATTGCAGGCTAAAGCTTGCTAGCTTGTCTAGAATCACTGAACACCCTGGACTGGTGGCCAGCCAATCACAGGGCACATATAGACAAACAACCATTCACACTCACATTCATACCTATGGACAATTTGGAGTCGCCAATTAACCTAGCATGTTTTTGGAATGTGGGAGGAAAACCCACACATGCACGGGGAGAACATGCAAACTCCACACAGAGATGGCCGAGGGTGGAATTGAACCCTGGTCTCCTCGCTGTGAGGTCTGCGCGCTAACCACTTGACCGCCGTGCCGCCCCCTGAATGAAATAATAAATACAAAATTTCATTATTGACACACATTATTCCCAGGCTTTCACCGACCACATATGGCCCCCGGACCTGAAGTTTGACACCAGTATCCTAGCGACATATTACTGTTACTTTTTGCACAATAGAGGATGTTTAAAACAGATGATAAATAATCATTAGGACTCAAACCATAGAGTCAAGTCCTGAACCATGTTAGTCCTGCCCCGGTTCTTCCTGACCGCCATGCAGGCCGTACAGTAGTGTTCTGTCCAGAAGACGGGCTGATACACACTGAAGTCCCTCCTCCAGCGCAGGTGCCGCATCAAGTGCGCAGGGTCCCGCTTAAGCATCAGCAAGTAGCGGGCCAGCCCTTGAACCGTGGGGAAGTCGTCCACGTGGATGAAGGCCTCGGGGGGTAGGAAACGCTCGTAGTTTTTCCGAGCTGGACCCAGAACTACAGGCACAGCGCCAGCCAACACGGCGTTCCACAGCTTCTCTGTGATGTAATCCGTGTGCTGGGAGTTCTCCAGGGCCAGATAGAACTGGTACCGTTTCACGAGTCCAATCACGCTCATGCTGCCTTCAGGTAACTTCCGCCCCGCTCTGCCAAACACGTCCACTTGGACATGTTGGCGGAGTTCATGGTAGAAGGCCACACGGGCGTGGGACTCCACCCAGTTGCTGACCACCCACGCAACAAGGCGGGGGCGAGATCTAGACGATACTTGGAGTGGGTGGCCACCATGCTTCTGGACCCCTTCCGGGACCAGGTACCCGTATGGGAGGAAGATGTCCGAGTCTGCGCGGTAGCTCATGGTGAGGTTGAAGACCCCCTCCATGCTCCACAGAGCCGGGGTGTGCACTGGAGATTCATAGTTCAACCACACCCACTTCTGCCCATCGGGGCGAGGTTCAGGGGGCAGCTTGGCACTTCCGGTAGCGACGTCACGGTGGTGCACCACCACTGCGTCCGCGTGAGTGTACGCGCGCTCGTCATCCGTCACCACGCAGCCGTCGATGTCGTAAAGCGCGGAACAATCCGGAAGTTCCCGGTACCGGCCGAAGGGATGAGTCCAAATCAAAAGCGTTACCTCCCGCTTGGAACCGGAAACACTGCGGTGTTGCAGCGGGAGCGGTTCCGGCAAATGGCGTAAACAAACCCCGAGCAGGAAGAGAAAAGCGAACAAAGCTGCCACGGTGCAGGATACACGGAAAAAAACATCTTTTTTGGACCAATTTAAGCGTCTGTTTGATCGACACCCAACTCCCATGGGTGCCAGAACTCTACTAGAACCCGGATGGAGTAGTCTTCATGGCATTGATGTCCCTCTAGATGTCCCTCAGTCCTCCAGTAACGCTTGGATCTGGTCCTGTTTGCTCACACCTTTTTTTTTCTCCCGTTTTGACGTGGCAGGGTTCTTCAGGGTTCCTCATACCGGTGAAAGAGGCTTTTGTACCCGGCCTCTCAGCCTCTTTTAGACTGGGTAAACAACCGCTGGCACCAATAAATGACGTTATACTGTGTATTTCAAAATACAAAGTACATCATTGTATCTTTAAGGGTACAGTGGATTATTACTGGGGTGTTTTGGTCATCCATGGAAAAGGTAGCAACAATTTAGACTTCAATAATAGATCCATAGTACTGTAGTCCACTACATTATTGCATTATTTTACCATATTACCCATATTGTGTACTCTAAAATTACATTAAAAATAGTAATACAATTTAAAAAAATAAGTAGATTTTTTAGAATTTCATTGTGTGCAACAAAGTAATATTTTATCAATTTATACAATATTTTTCAATGATAATTTTGAATTAAAACAAGCCTTAAAATGTGTTAGAACCTATTTTTAATTGTTCATATTAGTTATATATATGAATAAAAACTATAAACATTTGAATAGAATTTATAGGCTTTCTTTTAAGATACTAATCAATATAGTACTGATAAAAAATAATGTATAACATTAAATATTCTTATTTGGTTTAATGTATTTTTATTATTATTATTATTATTATAGAAATATTTCACTAAACCACTTTTTTGTATAATAATCCTTAAATAAAAGTAAGACTGATATAATAATCCTGCTGATAAAAATAATTAATTCCACTCCCCTAATGAAGGTCAGTAATTCATTTTATTATTTTTAAATAATTCATTTTAAAATGAATAAATAAAATAATGAATAAAAAAATAATTTCATTTTATTATTATTTTAAAATAATTCATTTCATTATTTTTAAAATATGCATAATATATTAAATAATTTTACTACTACTGCTAAAACGATTAATTCCATAGTCGTGGGGTAATATTTCATCATTTAATTATTTATTTTATAACATTAATTATGTTAAGAATAAATTAATAAATGCATCATAAAAACTGTATTTATTTACTTTTTTTTTTACTGCTTTGGCTTCATGTATATTCATTATTATAGAAAACATGATCAGGAAATATTTCACTAAACCACTTTTTTGTATAATAATCCTTAAATAAAACTAAGACTGATATAATAATCCTACTGATAAAAATAATTAATTCCACTCCCCTAATGAAGGTCAGTAATTCATTTTATTCTTTTTAAATAATTCATTTTAAAATGAATAAATAAAATAATGAATAAAAAATGAATAATAAAATAATAATAATTTATAATAATAATTTCATTTTATTATTATTTTAAAATAATTCATTTTATTATTATTTTTTTAAATCTGCATAATATATTAAATAATTTTACTACTACTAAAACTATGGTCTCAGGGTAATATTTCATAATTTAATTATTTATTTTATTACACTAATTATTTAAAAAATAAATTAATAAATGCATCATAAAAACTGTTTTTATTTACTTAAAAATTTTTATTTTTTACTGCTGGTAAAAATAGTACTAGAAGGTTTTAATACTTTAATACTGCCATTCTAGCACTAGGTGTCTCCATACACAAGCCTAAATCTCTGAAGCACTGTTATGAGTGTGAGGAACCCCCTGTAGTGTTTTACTGTATTGTAGTGACATTGAAATAAGCTGGGTTGGGTACATGTTTGTTTGCTTTTGCTAATGAGTTACTATTCAGTATAAAATAAGGCACTGGGCAGGGAGACTTTGAGATGTTGGGTCCCTCCATCCAATGCGAGGATGCTCCTTGGTTTTGACCTTAGTGACTGATGTCATTGCTAGACAGCAGACCCCGTGTAAAAATGATAAAACAGCTGTTTTGGAAGATAGGAAAAAAAACACGGCGTGTGGCTCAGACAACATCATTCCCTCAATCCCCCTCCCTCGAGAGTTTTCTTTAAATCCTGGATGGACGCGGGAATCTTGGCATGCAGGCAAGGAGGTGGAGATGAGGCGAGATCTTTCTCCACTGGGTCCTCCTCCTTCCTGTGACATCCGTTCACTTTTCTTGACGGAGGGGGCAGAAAAAAAAAAAAAGAGTGAGACCTCTGCGTGTCTGTGCATGTGTGTGATGAGTTGTTCCCCATAAGAGCCAGGGTTTTGTATTCTTTCTGCATTATTTATCCTTTCCCTTTCAGCTCAGCCATTCTATTTTCAGACGATTCTTCATCTGACGTCCTGCCCTGGAGGAGGAGGGGGGGGGGGTTATCTGGGGTTGGCCCGAGACACCACAGCAGTCTTACGCTCCATATTATAAACACATGTAGTGTATGTCTGGCCCACAGGAATAGTGGAGGTTAGCGTGGTTTGGAAGTGACGTGTAAATGGGCTTGTGTGGTTTTGTTTCATTTTTATCTGCTTTTGTGACTTTGTGTTGGAGGGAATGCAGTTCGATCTGGACTTGGGGACGGTGCTGGGCATTTTTATTTGCTTGTTTTTTACCCACTTTTTGTCGTCAAAATTAATTGCTGTGTGTAATGGTAATGGTAATGGTTTAATTTCATTTGAACATGCATCAGATTACAATTGAATGCATCACATAATCAGTTCACAGTTCCACATGTCCAAGAGGAGTAGGAAGAAGCAAAGCTAATTAAATCCTAGCCCTCCATCTGGTACTTTTACAATCAGTAACTGTTACATTTGTTCACTTCCTGCTTTCCCAATATAGTTTAAGTATTTTTTTTTTGTCACGTACCAAAGTACGAGATGATATGACCATACAATGACATATAGACACATATAGACAAACAACCATTCACACTCACATTCATACCTATGGACAATTTAGAGTCGCTAATTAACCTAGCATGTTTTTGGAATGTGGAATTAAATGCATCACATAATCAGTTCACAGTTCCACATGTCCAAAAGGAGTAGGAAGAAGCAAAGTTTATTAAATCCTACCCCTCCATCTGGTACTTTTACAATCAGTAACTGCTACATTTGTTCACTTCCTGCTTTCCTAATATAATTTAAAATGTTGTATTATTTTTTTAAATTAAATTATTAAATTATTAAAATTATTAAATGTAATTATATTTTATTATATTATATATTTATAATGTTTTATTAATTAAATTATTTTTATTTTTTTGTCACGTACCGAAGTACAAGGTGATATGACCATCCAATGACATAATGGGTACCATAGTAAGTGTCAATATAGTGATATATATAGCACATCATGACTGGTTCAAGACTCTTCATCCTTGTATTTAGCAAACATCAACTGCTTGTATTGTTTCTTGAATTGGCTCATCGTTGTGCATTGTTTGAGTTCCTTACTTAATCCATCCCATAGTTTGATACTCCACATACTGAAATGCTATGGCTTTTTAACGTAGTCCTAGCATATAAGTGTTTCAAATGTAGTTCTTCCCTGAGATCATATTTCTCCTCTCCTGTAGAGAAGTATTGGATGACATTTTTAGCTAATTGGTTATTTTTAGCCTTATGCATTATTTTAGCTGTTTGAAGATGAACTATATCAGCAAGTTTAAGTATTTGTGATTTTAGAAATAAGGAGTTAGTATGTTCTCCATAGGCGGCATTATGAATTATCCTTACTGACCTTTTTTTTAATACATTTAGCGAGTGAAGAGTGCTTTTATAGTTATTAGCCCATATTTCCACACAATAAGTAAGATATGGTAGATCCAGAGAACAATTAAGAGTGTGGAGTGATTTCTGATTGAAAACAAATTTTGCTTTGTGTGTGTGTCCAACATGCAGATGCAAATGCAGTACAATTTAAATGTTGCCAGTCATAAAAATAAAACTCATTTTCTTTCAGTCAAAGGAGCTCTAATAGTGATGAAGTTGGACACCCCTCCCATAGAGAGAGTCTTCTCCAATGAGACTCCAGGTAATCACTCATCTTCCCTATTGATTTTCTCTTTTTGCACTCTCTGGGGACAGGATGTCTCAATTGGTCCCGGTCGGTGTGAGCGATAGAGGAACAGATAGAAGACGAATGGTAGAGGGGGGGGAATCGCTAGCACCCTGATCACAGAGACCCTCTATGACCCCTGACCTTGATCGTGACCTCAGAGGTTACACCAGAGGTCAGGGGTTGTGTGAAAGTGCCACTGAGGCGATTCACTCCACTGCCGGGGCGATGATGATCTTATGCAGCCGTCCGGGCCTGTCTGACATGATCAGTGTTGCTCTCCGCCCGCGGGCCCCCGAGGGCCACACATCTATCTGTAACCCGGCCACACGAGGCCCACTAAAAGCCCCTTACAGGCAATGAGGAGTCAATGAGTGCCAGGCAGAGAGGGGCACACAATCAAGAGTGGTAAAGCTGGAGGACATAAAGGCTACACTTGTATAACGGCAACAACAACACACAACAATCTACATGACACTCATGATATTCCCCCCAAAATTTCACGAGTCCCACAATATTGTTAGCCTTGAAATCGCTTTTAGTAAACTGAACTGGCAACAAGCCTTTTTGTGTGTCTGTAGCTTTAATTGAAGTGTCCCAAGTGGCCAATGTTAGCATCACTAGCATCAAAGTACACTACGGTGCTAACATGACACTCACATGCTAAGTTAGAAATGAAGCTTACAGCTACCGTATCGATAACCGACTGATGGATAGTTGACGGGCATTATTTTAAGATGTGTAGCAAAGCCTGCTTTTATTTTTTAACTCCTTATTTCTAAAATCACAAAGACTTACATTTGCTGATATAGTTAATCTTCATTCATTTCATTCATTTTCTATGGCTTTTCCTCACGAGAGTCGGGGGGGGGGATGGAGCCTATTCCAGCTGTCTTTGGGCTGTCTTGAGAGGCGGGGTACACGCCAATCACAGGGAACATATAGACAAACAACCATTCACACTCACATTCATACCTATGGACAATTTGGAGTCGCCAATTAACCTCGCATGTTTTTGCTCCGGAATACCCGGAGAAAACCCACGCATGCACAGGGGAGAACATGCAAACTCCACACAGAGATGGCCGAGGGTGGGATTGACTCGGGTCTCCCAGCTGTGAGGTCTGCACACTAACCACTAGACCACCGTGCAGCCCCTAGTTAATCTTCAAACAGCTAAAATAATGCATAAGGCTAAAAATAACCAAAATACCTAAAAATGTCGTCCAATACTTCTCTACAAGAGAGGAGAAATATGATCTCAGGGAAGAACTACATTTGAAACACTTATATGCTAGGACTACGTTAAAAAGCCATAGCATTTCAGTATGTGGAATCAAACTATGGAATGGATTGAGTAAGGAACTCAAACAATGCACAACGATGAGCCAATTCAAGAAACAATACAAGCAGTTGATGTTTGCTAAATACAAGGATGAAGAGTCTTGAACCAGTCATGATGTGCTATATATATCACTATATTGACACTTACTATGGTACCCATTATGTCATTGGATGGTCATATCACCTCCTACTTCGGTATAGGACAAAAAATAAAAACATTAAAAAATAAATTTAAAAAAATAATAATTTAATTAATAAAATTAATAAATATATAATATAATAAAATATAATTACATTTAATAATTTTAATAATTTAATAATTTAATTTAAAAAATATTTTTAATTATATTAGGAAAGCAGGACGTGAACAAATGTAACAGTTACTGATTGTAAAAGTACCAGATGGAGGCGTAGGATTTAATAAGCTTTGCTTCTTCCTACTCCTTTTGGACATGTGGAACTGTGAAGTGATTATGTGATGCATTCAATTCCACATTCCTAAAAACATGCTAGGTTAATTAGCGACTCCAAATTGTCCATAGGTATGTATGTGAGTGTGAATGGTTGTTTGTGTATATATGTGCCACCCTGGCAACCAGTCCAGTGTGTACCCCGGAGGGTCTCGCCCGAAGTCAGCACACCCGCGACCCCAGTGAGGATAAGCGGCATAGAAAATAATATACATATAGAGGGTTGTTGAGTTGAAATGGAACACTATGTGCTTCTACCTTCTTCTAATAACTGAAACGTGACCCCCGACTGCATGCTGTTTTTTAGTCAGATGCCAGGCTGTTAAAACCCTGCTGATTTTTTATACTTTTAACATTTTGCCTTTTAAAAACATGTCATTCTATCCGCTGTGTAAACTACTCAAAGTAACCAGTAAAAGTGTCAAACCAAATGTTCATACTAAACAGAGCGTCTACTTGCTCCCTGGCTGGTGTTCGTGCCAGACGTGTTAAATGTGTTGCAGGATCATCATCATTTGTAGGTGGATTGATAAGTCTTGTTCCAACTTGACTGAACCCCGCAACCCCCGCAGCACCCCCACCCACCCCCTTGCTGCTTCAAAGCAAAGCAGACAGAGCTGAGTGAAGCTTCAGTCTCCTTATGAGATATACTATGTGCTGGAATGCAGACAGTCTGGAAAGAGAGCACAGTAACTCAATATTATTTGGAATATTCACAGCTTATTGACATTATACATATTTTATATTTTATAATATAACGCTTGTCACTACTCAACCACTTTTAGCAGGATTTGTTGGTGTTTAGAAGCTATATTCCTTTAGCAATAATGGCATGGAGACAGCCCCGCAACATACTTATTTGTGGTTGTAGTGCTAGCCAGACGACCAGGCTAACGGCTAAACTGCGACTATTATTCAATCTCGTCTATCAATCATAAGTGATTAGCAGTGAAACATTTTCTAATTACAGAAAATTACATTTTCAAATTCCGGTGGTAGTACCGCGACAGTACCCCCCTCCTTGAAATGACCACCCGATCTACTGTAATAACAACAAGGAGCAATCAGCTCAGCCAACATTAAAACTGATTAGTTCATTGTAAACACCGGCAGGCCAAGTGTTTAACGCACGGTTCAGTTTTCAGCAAGGTCGCCTACAGCCACAGCTGTTAATGCCAATGTTTTCTTTTTTTTCCAGCAACGCACAGACTCCAACTGTTATTTGCTTTTGTAGACTATAGAAAACGGCGGTTAATCGGAGCATTGACGTGCAATAGTCGTCATACCAGTTTGTACAGTATAGTCGCTAGTGGGCTGCCAAAAACACCCCTTAAGGACTCGAAGGAGTGCTGATATTGTGTGGCTTGCTGAAGGCAAACATTCTTAATAGTCTTACAAGCATTTGGAAAATTGAGAGTTTTCACATTGAAACTACACTCATCGGAAACGCAACAGTTTTGGTTTTGCTCCCATTATTCATGAGCTGTCTTTTGTACCTACAAAAGGCTGATCTCGCTCTATTATTGTTCCACAAATCTGTCTAAATCTGTCTTAGTGAGCATTCATCATTCATGACGTATAATCTATCCGCCTCACAGGTGGGACATATCAAATGCTGGTGAGACGGCGTGAGTACTGCACAGGTGTGCCTTAGGTTGGGGAGAGGGGGTGGGGGGGTACTATCTGCTGTGACCACCATTTGTTTCAAATACCGTCCCAAATATGCTTCCATTTTCTTTACCACACATCTCTTGCAGCCTGTCTTCAAAATGCCGTCAATAAAATACACTTGTGCTTGTAGGCCATAACATACGTAACATAAAATAACATAACATAACATACGTAATATAACGTAGCATAGCATAACATAACATACGTAACATAACATACGTAACATAACATGACATAACATACGTAATATAACATAGGATAGCATAACATAACATCATATGTAACATACGTAGCATAGCATAGCATAGCATAGCATAGCATAGCATAGCATAGCATAGCATAGCATAGCATAGCATAGCATAGCATAGCATAGCATAACATACATAACATAACATATGTAACATACGTAGCATAGCATAGCATAACATAACATACGTAACATAACATACGTAACACAACATAACATAACAACAGACGTAACATAGCATAGCATAGCATAGGTAACATAACATACGTAAAATAACATAACATTACAGACGTAGCATAGCATAGCATAGGTAACAACATGCGTAACATAACATATGTAACATAACAACATAACATTACAGATGTAACATAACAAAACATACGTAACACAACATAACATACGTAACATAGCATAGCATAGCATAACATAACATACGTAACATAACATAACATAACATACGTAACATAGCATAGCACAGCATAGCATAGGTAACATAACATACATTACAGATGTAGCATAGCATAGCATAGGTAACATAACATACGTAACATAACATAACATAACATAACATAACATAACATAACATAACATAACATAACATAACATAACATAACATAACATAACATAACATAACATAACATAACATAACCCCACTGCCACAATGCCGCTCCATCCACAACACAGCTGCATTTTACTGATGGCATTTTGAATGCACAGAGATACTGTGATGATAGCCTGAGGCCCGTGGTTGTGTCATTCATCCACAAGCATCACCTCATGTTGCAGAATGATAATGCATGACCCCATGTTGCAAGGGTCTGTACACAATTCCTGGAAGCATCGCCACCCAACATGTCACCCATTGAGCATTTTTGGGATGCTCTGGATGGGTGTACTGTATATGGTATTTGAGGCAAATGATGGTCACAGCCAATCCTGACTGGTTTTCAGACCCCCTTTGGACCACCAGCACATGTAGCGGCCTTTTATTGTGGCCAACCTAAGGCATACATTGAAAAAAATTGACATCTTTTCCGTTCTTGGTCTTTTATTGTTATCATATTGTTGTTCAGGCTGCACGGCGATCTAGTGGTTAGCATGCAGACCTCACAGCGAGGACACCTGAGTTCAATTCCACCCTCGGCCATCTCTGTGTGGCGTTTGCATGTTCTCCACGTGGGTTTTCTGCGGGCACTCCAGATTCCTCCCACATGCTAGGTTAATTGGCGACTCCAAATTATCCATAGGTATGAATGTGAGTGTGAATGGTTGTTTGTCTATATGTGCCCTGTGATTGGCTGGCCCACCAGTCCAGGGTGTAGACAGCTGGGATAGGCTCCAGCACCCCCCACGACCCTTGTGAGGATAAGCGGTAGAAAATGAATGAATATTGTTGTTCAACTTAGCCATATTGTACTGAGCAGCCAGAACTGACACAATCTGTGTTAAATCACCCCCCGCCCCCTCAAATGGTCCAATCCAAGTTGTACAACTGGATGGGCATTCAACAAGTTATAAGAGCTATTTTGTATAAAGATCATATTCAAATGAAACCGGCCCTCATTTGCAATCAACTGCTACATGAACAGGTACGTATGTTTTTAACATATTCCGGGAATTGCATTTTTTATACTTTTAGTATGTGTGACACTCACAAAAACACACACAAATATATGCCCAGAGCATAAGGGATAATAATACACAATGTGGATTATCCAGATCCTGTATTTCTGGTTTGGCTTAATGATAGCTAGCATGCAGGTTGTCATGTAGCGAGGAGACGAGGAGACGAGGAGGAGCGTCAACAACATTGATCAGTTCACACCCACAACATTTTGAAAGTGCTGTGTAAACGTGGTGCTTGCCAGCAGTGCATTCATTACACATGTTAAGGCTTTTAAAAAAGCCACCAAGTCGCCTAATCACAAGGAAACAGTGACACAGGCGATAGTTCCGCCACTATTATTATCCTCATAATTGAGGCTGCTCGTATGAGATATACTCTGAGGGGGTAGCTCAGTGGAAAATAAAGCACATTGGGTGTGTGATGGTTTATATTTTAGTTTTAAATTAAATCACGTATAAAATAAGGCAAAGTTATTTTGCCTGCGTCAGTTATCGGAGCAATGAACGCCATTCACGCTGAAGCGGACATAAACAAACAGCGGCACAAATGTCCACAGGTGCAGTGAAAGGGCACATTCCCATGTAGACGGAAACAAAAATAAAGCTATAGTATATTTTTCTTCCAGATTGACTTGATAGTGAGACTGTGAGCTCTGTGTGCGTTAAAAAAAAAGGTAATTTCACCCACACAGACCTCACAGCACCATTGACACGCCAACAACTTCTACTAAAAAAAGAAAACAATATGAACAGCAGATGTGTTGGGGCGATAACGCAGGGCAACTCTCAGTATTTTTATTCAGTATAAAAAAATATATATATATGAGAGGCTGATAAACTGCATGTAATAGGTATACAGTACATAATCCAGCACAGTTTCAACACACAAATATGCACAATGTCATTAAAAATTCTTGATGTATCCTTCAGAGGCTACACAACGAGGACGCGGTCAGCAGCAGTGACGCCTGAAGGCGCAGCCCAGGAGGGGGTCAACTGTGTGGCTCAAGGTCAGCGCAACGACAGCGCCATATTATTACCTTACACACATTGACATCGTCACTAACACCCCGCAGTCATGACTTAGTCCGGTTTCATCTGCTGAACCTATTTGGGTAGGATGGATGGTAAATATTTGATTTGCAAATGTAATCATGGTGTTTTGAATTATGTGAGGGAAGGATGAATGCTTAAGATAGTGTGTTCCAGTTCGCTCATTTGACTAAATCTTAAATAATAATAACCCAAAAGAGCAACCTTTAATCGCCTCACTCATTTGTCCCTAATGACAAAAACTGTCAGCTTCCCAAAAATATGTTGTATAAGCTATTTGTATTTTTTTGTCCATTCTTTTAGATATATCTTTTAGGTACCTCAAATATACATATGAAATATAAATTGTAATTTGGCCATTTAACCCTTTAAAGAAGATTATGTTTATATACCGCTATACCAGTGATGTTCAGAGAGTTTTTTTTAATGTTAAAACTCATTATGAGAATAAGCGGAAAAGAGGGGAATAATTCACTTTGGGTATAAATATATGTTTTCAAATATATATTTCTTACCTTTTCGTTGTGTATGAAGTACATGCAGCCTTTCCTTCTCCAGGAAAAGTTCTGATACTTTGTTGTAAATGTCTGATCACCTCCTGGTTAGCTTGGGTATATAATTCTCCATCTTGGCAGTCTAATTCATTCATTTGGTTTTCTGCTGGCTTTTCCTCTCTGGAAATACATCAGTGACAAGCACCAGTGTATTTTATTGTTTCTTTTTGTATTTTTCATCAGGACCCCGGACCCCGCTCCACTGCTCCTGCTCCATACCTGTTTTTAATCCAAAAAGAAAACACAACAAATATAACACATCTTTTTTTTTAACATACACACCATTTTCCAACATAAATAGACACACACTCATCATTTTAGTGTTATGGTACCCTGGTAAAGCACAGAAAAACGAATTAAATGATACTGCATGTGTTGAATGGGCAAAAGTAGCGCCATCTGGTGGAGAAATATGAACATAAACAATGTAAAAATGAACAAAATGAAAAACCAATAGTGAATTGTAACATAAATTTCATGAAAATTGGCACTTAATGGGAGTTTTTTTGTTATTTGGAGCAAATTACAACATTATCTTTTTAGGCTAATTTAACGAATAAATATATTCTATATTAATTCAAACGAATGACATAACAATAATCTATCACGTTTATATATGTTCATTTTGATCTTTTTTTTAACACATACACTTCCAAGCAACTGAATTTGCCCTTTTTGTTCTATTTTTCTATCATCTTTCTACAAAATGGTGGACAATAACTACATTTGTTCGGTTTAAATAAAAACAGAATTTGGTATTTACCTGTGAATTTCGCGTGGTGATAAAAAAATGCTATTTAAGCAATTATAATGGCGTTATTAAAGCGACACACCCCCAGAGTGACTCCATTCCGTACGTACTTTGTGCTCCAGAACGAGGCGGTGTTGTGAATCCAGTCCGGGTTTTCCATCTTCCCGCTCCACTCCACTGAACTCCAACCCCCGCGCGCTCTATCAGCATCTCATTCCTGTCTCAATATGTCTCAAGATGGCGGCCAATGCAGGATCGATGTTTCAATATTGGAAGCGCTTTGACTTACAACAACTACAGGTCAGTTTCGAGTTCTCTTCGGCTCGCTTGGCTTAGCTTCGCCGGGGCTCTCGCTCGGTTGCTTTACGTTTGTGTGCTTTTTGTGTTCCGCCACCGCCGTCGTCTCATTCTGTTTATTGGGGGAAGAGAAGCCGAGAGAGCTCCCTCTCACATTGATGAAAGTGGCTCTCTCGCTGATCAGAAATTGATCCTCTTTGTTCAATTCCACATCGATCGGTCCACTGCAACTGGGGCGACCGGCGGGGCGACGACACGGCGGGGATGCGGTGAAATAACAACAAAAAAGACCCCCTTTAAAAAAAACGGTGCTGCTAGTACGGGAAGCTTTTCTCCTTCGCCACCTTTTTATTGCGTGTTGTTCAACTTTTAGCGAGTAGTAGTTAGCCTGACGCTTTAGCCGCCGTGAGCTGGATGCTTTGCTGGGAGGATAAATAATACACTAAAACAAGTAACACTCATTATTACTCCCATTTTTTCATGTACTATTAACTAGCAAATTAGCAAGTTTTGTTGTTAGCAACATCTTTTGGCTAGCGGTTTTACAGCAGTTAGATGATCAATTTTTGCATACATTGCCACGTACATTGTTTATTGACGACATAATTAGTAATATTGATTCATAAGGACCTTTTTGTTGTGTTTTTTTACAGTTAGCTTACAAATCGTACAATAGCTACTAATTTTGACATGCACGCGCAAGGGAAGGCGGAACCGGATCGAATATTGGGCCCAGTGTGCGTGTCAACAGCGAGTGTATATTGGAGCCAGTTGACCTATCACAACACACCAAGACAATGGCACTGTTGTATGAGTGTGTGTGTGTGTGTGGGCCCCCCTCTCCCTGTGGCATTTAACATGGCCCTAGCTGGATTTCAACTTGATGAATATTAGAAGCCCACTTGCTCATTAACATAACATGGCATTATCTAGGCTAGACCACTGATAGTGTTTTCCCTCAAATAGGATTGGGTTTAAACTTTAAAAAAAAAAAAAAATAGGTCACGGTGAGTGTGTTAGACAAAAGGACAGTGAATAAGTCTACCCCCGGCGGCCTTTGTGTTGCACTTATGCCACATCATCAAGGCTTCACTTCTCCTATTTATTTGATCCTGTGCTGCCCTCCTACTCCTGCCCCTTGTTCATGCATTATGTAAAAAAATGTGCTCTCTCTCTTTCTCGCTCGCTCTCTCCTTTCTGTCCTCACTATCTATCTCCCTCCCCCTTCATGTTCACCCAGCACCTTCCATCCAATCTTGCCCCCCGCCCACCCTTCCTCCTCCCATTTTTATTTTTTTCCACCCTGTCTCCTCACTGGCCCTTCACCCCGCTCTCACCCATTTCTCCCTATTTGAACTAGAGTGTGTGAATTTGTGCGGGATCAGTCTTTTTTTTTTTTTTTTCCTCCCCTCACCCCTCCTCTCATAGATTGACTGCCAGCATGGACAGTGAAGGCAGCGCCAGCAGCCAGGACATGAAAAATGCATCGCATAAGTTTGTGATAAGGCCCTGGGTAATTATGGCAAAGGCCCCTATCACAAGCGATTAGTCAGGACAGTGAATCTGAGCGTGTGCAAAAAGGCTGGCGCTTGGCAGGCCTGTCTGCAGGATAGGAATCAGTCAGAGCTGGTGTGTGTATGTGTGTGTGTGTGTGTGTGTGTGTGTGTGTGTGTGTGTGTGTGTGTGTGTGTGTGCAGAACTCTTCAGAACATTCACTGTCTATTATTGACGACATCTTATTTACTCTCACTCTCACCAAGAGGCTCCTGGAGGAAAGCCCTCAGAGAAGGACCATTTTCAACCCCCATTCTTGTTTTTGTTTTTGTTTTTTTTTTTGAAGGGGGGGATATGCTGCATTCCAGAAAACTATGTAGTCAAATTTCTCACCTATGACTAGAAAAAGTCCATGTGAACGCCAGTCAACGGAGGTAATATCATTGTACTGTTGTCCCGGTGATGCTAACCACACCAAAATACTATATTTAACAACATTTCCATGAATGACTAGAGAAGTTTTTTCATATTTAGCACCGTTCTGAAGTCCTGTTTCCATGGCAGTGTTGTATTGCGCAAAATAACACACAGGAATTGGAGGCATGTTGACTTCATGAAGGTCGGCACCATGTTTTTATTTACGTTTGACTTCAGCGATTTGAGGTCACGTACGTTCCAGGTGGGGTAGTGGGTTCTCTTGTCCTTATTACATTTGTTGGTCATGTGTTAACCTGCATACGACAAACATGAAACCTGAAAACTACCATATCGACCTCAATGCAGATTTTATTTATCCATGAAAAAGACATAGTTTTATAGTCGGGGGTCATGATACAGCCTGTACAGGTGCATGCAGACAGGTGACTACAAGGGAGTCTGAGCTTTTCTTCCTGTCACTCTCACACAGACAACAATGACCCAGCAACACAGACATTCTGATGCTATGTTATGTTTTAGGATAGCGGCGATCAATGAAGCAGAGTTATTGAAAGCTACCAGTTATTTCACTGATATTGAAAAATGAAAAAAAAAGTTTCATAGCATAGTGTTTTTAATGACTATCCCAGTATTCCGCTAGAACTGTCTGTTGAAACAACCACTTTAGACCGCATCTCCACCAATCCCTTTGCTTTTAAAACTGGCAAAGTAGGGATGGGCATTCGCACCTCGTTTATCGCTGTTAATTGTTTCCGCCTGCGATGAGTGAATATCAATATTAATAAACTGAATATTTTTGTAGTCGGGACATAGAAAGCCTGTGTTTTTAACATTATTAGAGCTCTCTAGACAACAACTAACTCCCCTATAGTTGCCTTTACACTCTTTATTATGCAGGATCACCTCAGGGACATAAGAGACGGCAGCAGCTAGCATAGCATGCTACCGAGCTAACTAATTAGCCTCCAGTTTATTCATTCTAAACATACGGCTTTCAAACAGAGTAGGTAAGGACAAAAGACACAAGGAGAAAAAACGGATAACTTTCGGTTTCACTATGTCATGTTAGACATGCCATGGCCGACTCCCCACAGCGTGAAGGTAATGTAATATAACGTCATGTCTCATCAATGTAATATTACTGATGCCTCGTGACTAGACTTAGCAAGAATTCTGTCAAAGTACACTTGTGTACGCCACTTTACATTCAAGCTAGCTTGAAGCAGTTAGCATGGCCGAATGATTCTTAGAAGAAATAGTTCATTTGCCGACATGGAGGCGAGGATGAGTGACCGAGAGGAGCGGCGGCTCCGGACATACTTTTGTGGCGCTAGCTACAGCGGTACATTTACATTGATGTCGCTGTCAATTTTGCAGGACACGGCTAGGTTTTGTCATCAACATGCATTATTTTGATGGAATTGAAATCTCCATATTGCTAAATTTGTTTAGTTTCTTTTGTATATCATTTAAATCAGCCATTCCTAATGCAGAAATGAACACTGATTGTTGGTTTTGTACATTTTGGATAAGATATGTAATGTTTTGAGTAAAAGAGTAATATAATATAAAAATGTAAGTAAAAAATACCATATATCTGTGTTAAAGATTCATAATAACAGTCATATGCAGTGTGTTTTTTTTTTTTACTGTGGCATAGTTGTTCATTCCTCCTTAAAAACAGAAATGTGTGACAGTTGCAGCAGTGTTATGAATATGTGATCATGGTGTACACATTTCTCGTGGTGGTTTTTTGCAGCCTTTTCTGCTCTATGTGACAATAGACTGGCAAAAACAATTTTGGTGTGTATGTTAGGCTTTTGATGATGAAAATCCCAGCCAACCTCGATGTCAGTAGCTTTAAGCCATCGCAGCCTATTCCTCAGGCTCCAGCTGCTGATGTTCATTAAAATCTTATTTGATCAGCGTGTCGTATTCCCCCTGCATGAGGAACTAGCTAGGTGGTTGTTACAGGACAGAGAGTGCTTTGAAACAGCGTCGCGAGCTGTTAACTTGTCTTCTCTCTACGTCCCCCCCCCCCATTTTCTCTTTCCTTCGCTTGAAACATAAATGGGCGCAACAGCGATGCTTTTAGCAAGGTCTTGCACACTCGCAAAATGGATCAGTGATTCAAAGATGACGGCAGGATGACGGTGAATTACAGATGGAGGAGGTCTTAACGACTCTTAATCCCTGTCCATCCATTACGGAGTGGAGTTTCTTTCGAGAACTCATCACTCTTCTCTTCTATTGTTGTTTTTCATTTGACCCAGTCAAGCAGTTTGCTTGGAACATCGTGTCTCTTCTTGACAGCGATGGGAGATTGAGCTTCATTACTGGCGAGCCCTAATAAGATAAGAGCCTTTAGTATGCTTTTTATTTTTTTTTTGCATAACCTTGGCAAATTGGAAACAGAACTCTAGTTGGGCACAAATTGTTAGACTGAATGAAAGAGCGTTTTCTTTTGGAGTCAAGCAGTCTCTTACCTCCTTCAAGGAGGTTATGTTTTCATAGCAGTTTGTTTGTTTGTACTGTGATTTACTTCTGCTCGTGAGACTGCAGTTTTTGGATATTTTTGAAAGTTTATGTGGGATGGTCATTGTAGTAAGGGGGGTTTAATTGAGTACAGCAATACTGTTCAGGTGAGCGCAGTAGCAATGAGGGACGTCCGCATCACAGGTAGGTGGGAACGCATGGGGGCATGTGTATGTACGTGTGTGTAGTTTCTGTGTGGGGGAAAAAGCACGCAAAACAATACTTGTGAGCACAAACTTATGAGTCTATAAGTGACTACAATGGAACCAAGCACAAAGCCCACTACAACATACACGAGTTAGCAATATGTTCACAACTGAACCGGAACACAGTAGCGATGCTAACGAGGCTAACTAACAGACAGTAAGCAACCAGCATAACGGCACAAAACACTATACAACATATATATATATATATATATATATATATATATATATATCGCCGGCGTCTAACGTTAAATAAGTGAGACTAAACGTTACTCACATTTATAGACGCACAAAGCTATACATAGCATCAACGCCCAGAGCTAAACAGTTACCGTGACATCAACTCCCGAAGCTAGCAGCTACAGTGACACGTTCAGGTACCCGACCAGCGTAGTAATTCTGAGCAACACCCGCACACATGTCAGCCTGAAATAAACCAGAACAGACCAGGGTATAACAAGGAGTCTTTTGTACAGTCATAATGCATTTTTAATTAATTACAAATTAATTAATCGTGTCTTTGGACAGTTGAGACAAAACCGAGCGCACTACTTGTCTGTCATCAGCAGAGGCGCTCAACTCATTTGATGTTAAGACCAACAGGGCATCAGATATCAGTGTGTCCTCTAAGGTTACAGATTTTTTTTGGGTGGACGGGGCTGGACGGTAGTGTTAATATGATTGATCCTCGACAGTTATAAATGACAATGACACATTTTTTTATAAACTAACTCAATAGAAAGACTCAAAAAAGTCAAAACCAATGGCAGAATTGCTCACAGACATGTCGTATAATTTATGTGATCACTCCTCCCTCCTAGAAACAACACCAGAGTGGAAATGTGAGTTCAGAAAAGTTTAGCGGTTGTCCCATCCCTGAGAACCTGGGGAGGGGGGACAGAGCCTTCTCTGTTGCCGCCCCCTCCCTTTGGAAGTCACTTCCGCTACACATCCGTGACACTGCTGACCTTACCACTTAAAAGACTAATTTAAAAAACACACTGCTTTTTAACAGATAACTCCTTGCTAGGCATCTTTTGAGTCCTGTAAGTAAAATGTATTACTTATCAATCACTTGATTTTCAGTTTTCCCGATGAGTCAAGGAAATTGGCATTTGTCCAAACAGCATTAAGGCATAGCTAAGCTAGTGTGAAAATAATTGACTATATTTGTGTCGTAACTTCAGTGAAAAGCGATCTAGAGTTCATTCTTATTGTCCAGCTTCTACCGGGTAAATTTAGTAAAGTCTTTGGTAAGCCGATCCCGGCGTGGCGGCCGATGGCAACCCCAAGTGGTTTAAATCTCTCAGTGGCTGGCCTGCTGTTGTTGTCTGCAGGACTTTTTAGCGTTAATTTATGAGCTGGGTGTCTGAAGGCGCTGGTTGAGATATTTTTACCCCTACTGTTGCTGCACAGGCTGGTGGAGCGTAGCGGAAGAGGGGGGTAGGGGGGCATCACGTCATTGCTTTTACTGTAGCCAAGCAGCCCTCTGCCCGGTGACAAAACCTGGCATCGGGACTGAGCTTGCACTGTGTTTTGGTGGGTGTTGGCCGCTAAACATGAGTCAGAGAGTGGGGCGAGTGCATGGCAGGTCTTTGGTGTGCCCCGCACCTCTCCGCCCCCCCAACCGGTTTACTTGGCTCTTACTGTTTTAAGAAGGTTTTACTGTATCCCTGAAAGGAAAGCAGGACTGACAAACTCGTATCTCAGAGGAAGTCGTCCTCCCCAGTCAACCTTGGGAAAAATCTTCTTTTCCTTTTTTTTTTCTATTTTCACCCTCCTGCTACTGAGAGGCGTGTCGGGTACACCCAGTTTAACCAATTTAACAAACAAAAAAAATAACTTGAGTCATAATCTAATAATGCTGTCAAACACATTTTGCACTGCTATGGAAATCTTGACCGGCGCCGTTTTGAGTAAAGATAAAATAAGTCCTGTGCAGTCAGTGTCGAAACAGATGGAATTGGTGGTGCTTAAACGTATTAATTAATATTTTAAAATGTTGATATTTAATGCCATACTGACAGTTATTATGGCATCCTTTGGCAATGTTACTTATTTTTTGAAGGTGCAAAAACTTCATTGTCAGTGTGTTTTCTAACACTTTAAGTGGTATTTGAAGTATTAATGGCTTCTCCTAAGCGTGTGTGATGTTTTATTGACGTTCGCTTTGCATTATAATCGGAATGGCAGCTCCACGTATTTATTTAGTAAATGGCATCTAACTGCTAAACAATTTGGCAAACGTGTGCACATGCTTATTCACGACTACAGTTGACACATTACATGCAAGTATATTTGCTGCCTGTATTAATATTCAGTTCATATGCATATCAAATGGTGAACTAAAGTAATGTGCGGTGTGTACACTTCAGAGTTGAAGTTGATGATCTCCTTGCTACTTTGTTAGCGCTCCAGCAAACACTGTTGTTGTGATCATGTGGGCTCTATCCGGTCGCTTCCGGATTGGCGCGCTGGGGCGGAGTGTGGAAGTGACTGCTTGTATCAAAGTGCCAAAATTGGAGATTTCAGTGCTAATATGGCCCTGCTATTAATATTTGCTCGGACTGTAATAGTAATCATATATAGTTGTCAATAAGCAAAATGTACTTCAGTTGTTCTGAGTCGGTTAAACTACGGATGTTGATGTCGGTGTGTCTGATATCCCCCGCCTCCTTCCTCTCCCCTCGTCTTTTGAGGCACATTTGTAAATGTTGATTTAATATGAGTTTCCACTGTACTCTGAAAACTTTTGATGAGGGTGTTCCGACTTAATGTAAGGTTTGCGCCGTCTTCTGTTTTTTTTTTATTGCCTACGTAGAGAGCATGTAAACCAGACTTCCAAAACGGCAAATTGCAACAAGAGACACTTTGAAGTGTCAGGCATTATTTAGAGACCCTCTTGGAGTCCCTCACCTACAGACGGCATCATAGAGTTTCATCGGCTTTCATGACACAACCAGCCACTATTCAGCGTGCTCACTATTTCACAAGAGACATCACAGGCTTTTACTGACCAGGCAACTCTCTGTGGACTCTCTGTGTAACGCTAAGACTGTTTTTTTTTTGAGTTTTCTGCGCTCATCTAAAAATAAGGCGTTTGATCAAAATCCTGTCATACTTCTTTAGTTCATCTTGTAAGAAGTATCACTGTAAATGAAAACATAGCCTTTCTTCAGGCGATTGAACAATATTGAATAATTATTAGGGAGAGTGGATGTTTTTAGGTTTTTTTGCATTCCAACCCACAGTAAAATATTCATTCATTTTCTACCGCTTTTTACTCACAAGGGTCGCGGGGGGTGCTGGAGCCTATCCCAGCTGTCTTCGGGCGAGAGGCGGGGTACACTGGTCGCCAGCCAATCACAGGGCACATATAGACAAACAACCATTCACCCGCCGTGCCGCCCCAGTAAAATATTAATAATTAAAAATACAGAAAACCATGGGGGGAAAAAAACAAGCGTGTTGCTTTCATTGTCAGGAAAAAAAAGTCAGTATTTGTGGAGTAATGTCCTGTAATTAAAGCTAATTATTTTGTTTTTAAGGAAATCAACAATACTTCATTGTGTTTTTCCATTCACTCAAATCATTTCGCTCTGGACAAGTAGTGCCTCAGGGTGGAAGAAATATATGGGGTGAGAATAACCTTGACGAAATGGCAGCGCTGCCAATCTGACGGCAAGGAAAAGTGGAAACTTTAAGCTTTAACCTGTTTGATGGGCTCTGAAGTTGCACATTTCTGGCAAAGCAGTGAGCTGGGCCTTTGTGACCTTTTTAAAGTTTTTTGTATTGAGGGGGGTATTTACATGGTAATCCAAACATAAAGCATGGAGAAAATGAAACAGAATCCCATTCCATCTAAAGCCATGTTAGCCCATTTTACAGCAAAAGTTCAGGAAACGTTTCTGTTCACTATACACTCAGGCTGCAAATACTTTGAGTCGAACCCAATTGTAGCTTTAGTGTTAGCCTGTTAGCATTGGCATTGGGGTTCACTCGGTTAAACAAGCCGCCATGTAACAAACTAATGAACATTTGATATGATTAATTTCACTTGTTGTTCACTGCTTCCTCCATTTCGACCCAATGAGACTTCAGTCTTTGCCATTGTTTTGTTGGTAGCTTGTGGTATCTCAAAATTGACCAACTTTTCGGCTTATTACCACAGCCTTCAACAATCATTTGTTGAGGCATCATTTATAACCAAAATGGAAACAAATATGTGTTTATGTTTTACATAAGAAATGTGAATAATGGGCAAACTTCCCCCAAAAGTACATTTCTAAATTTCTTTGGTTTTTCACCAATTTGTTTGGGTGTGTGTTCTATATTTAGATCCACCAGCTTGTTGGCTATTCTTCCGCAGACTTGAATGTTTTGGTTCGCCATTTCAGAACCTCTGTAAATACGTTCAAAAGAGTCTGTCCACTTCCCGTACCGTGCATATCTACATGGGAATTAATGATAGTTTGATTTAAACACGGTGGATGAATAGAAACACCACAAGAATGTTCAACCAATCGCCACAGCCCACCCCCCATAGTTCCTGGAACTTCGTCAAAAGTACCTAGTGGCTAGGAGGAACTTCTTTTACCTGGGTAGATTTTGGTAGAAAAGCAAAGGGGGGTATTTCAATCTGCCAGGATTAATAGGAAAGTTCCCCATAAAGTTTCTGCGGTGGAAAAGGGGCTATTGTGATCATTTTAAGCAACTGTAAACGGTCACACCTCAAGGACCAGTGCTGAAGTTTGCCTGAGCGCTTTGCTGAGCTTGAATGTAATGCATTACTCCATCTTGTTCCAGAAATTAGTTCTTTTTACATGAAACTAACCTGCTGTATAGTGTATATACAGAAAATCCTTATCTGAGTGTTGTTTATCACACCGCTATCAGGGAGCGTGGGCTAAATAAGACGGGAGAATCCCTATGTGCTGTCCTGATCCCATGTCAGCACATGACCTCGGTATCACTGTCTGTTTAGATCATTGACGGTTCAGTATTGAATTCTAATAGGCCTATTGGTGTGTACAAATGGTCCAAGTATTGAATTATGATATTGGCAAAGGCTGATGGCCTCGGGATTGAATTATGATATTGGTGCGCTGCAGCCTAATGGTTCTTGGTATTGAATTATGATATTGGTGCACTTTGATGGTGCAGGGATTGAATTATGATATGGCTTGCTACCTGCTAAAAGCTCACTCGGTGTAATTTTCAATGTCAATCACGGCCTCAATGGCTGGATCCATCGCCGGCCTTCAGGCTCAAGTCATCATTCACATCAGAAGGGAGCAGCCTTCAACCTTTAGCCTCACTTCTCCCTCCATTTTTTTTCCACTCTCTACTTTTCTCTTCACTCATTTGGGATCTGTTTTTCTAAATAATGATTACTGTTAAATAACACATACTGTATACCAGGGGTCTCAAACATGCGGCCCGCGGGCCAAATGTGGCCCGCAGGACACCAGTTTGAGGCCCTCGCCTTGATATGAAAGTTTAATGTTAGTGCGGCCTGCGCAAGTTTGATTATGGATGCTGTATGGTATCATGTACCCAGAAAAAATTATTACGTTTGATTAATGTTCATGTTAAAGGTTAAATAACTGTTAATAGTTATCCTCCCTATCCGTGTGGAAGTGGTAAGTTTTTGGCTTTTTTTAAGTTTAAAGGAAATAACTTGGAGGCTACCGTTTCAGTCGCTAGCTCTCTAGTTTGCGAGTTAGCATGTGTCTCAAGACCCTGCAGTTGCGCAATATGTTGTAAATAAAAAGAGTATAAATGTGACTATAGTCGTGTTTTGTCATGTCTACAGGGCTCTAATAATGCTTTGTTAATTTTAATCTGAAAGAAATAATTTGTCTACCCACCAACTATATGTGGTTTCTCAAGTTTTTATTATTTGCTGTTTTATTATTATTATTATATTTATTTATTACTGATTGATTGATTTTCTTTATTCTTGATTTGTTTATTTTTCATCTTATTTTGTGCAGAAAAATAAAAATTAAGATATTTGAGAACAGTGGAATGTTTTATCAGCGCTTTTCTTGTAGAAAATCGAAACCAAAGCACTGAAAAAGTTTGTATATTTTTCTGTTTTTAATAAATGCGTTTTTTTTTTTTTTTTTTTTGGAAAACCTGATGTGGCCCAGTCTTACCCAGACCCTAGCGCCAGTGGCCCCCAAGTAAATTGAGTTTGAGACCTCTGCTGTATACTGTACATACTGTATGTATGATCTGGGATCCAGCATTGCATGTAATAGCAAACACTATGATTCATTGACTTTAAACTCATACTGATGGAAATTAGTCCTATTAACTTGCAGTATTATTGAAGCACAACACACTAGTACATTCATTTACAAGGCCCTTATGCTAAAGTAATGGAACAGTAATGACTGTGAATCTTTAGGTGAATTCAATTCTGCAGGTGTCCACACCTTCTCATTTGTTTATGTTGAGCTCATTCCCATTTTTGGTCAGTTTTTTTTTTAAAAGAAACCAGAGTGCTGATGGTTCTGCTGCCAGCTTGCAGAGTAAATGGAAGGCCTGCTTCTGTGTCAGCCCTCTAAAAATAACACAGACTGCTGGCTGGGCTCAGCAGAAATCTACCGCCCGATTATGATGATTCAACTACCCTGTGTTCACAGGTGTGTATGTGTGTGTGCGTGTGTGTGTGCGTGTGTGCGCACTTTGGATGGGCTGTGATTTCTACATAACCTAAGGTTTGGTTCACTGCTTTATTTTTGAAGTGTTGAGGTTCTTACCTAGTGTTGCCATAGTAATTTTAAGCAGAGAAAGGATGATTATTAAATTATCTTTTGGTGGTTGGTTAGCGCAATTATGCCAAAATTATATTAATTGTGTGTCAGGTAAGGGGTTTGAATGAAGTTGTTTTCACTTTTTTTTTGTTACAGTCCACTCGCATTGGTGCTCAACCACTGTGTAATATCCATCATTTCAACTGCCAGCTATACCACATATACTGAATACATATTTATATGTGTGATATTTTAGCCAATTTTGTCCCTGATTCCCGCCCAAAATCCAGTCTTTCACCAGTAATTGGATGGGATTGTCGTTGATGCCATTGTCAATTGAGTGAATTGATAATTCCTTTGAACTTAAATGCAAAATGACGGAACAGCCAACTTCTCCCGGCAGAAAACACAAGGGATTTGGCGCATTAGCATGCCTGCAGGCAACAAAACCCCTTTTTTTTGTAGCTGCTGTCATAATTTCAGTCGAATTTTGCTTTCTTGTCACCTTATTTATTCAACGTGTGTCTCTCATGTCCGCACCAGCCAGTAGAATCTGTTAAGATTTTAAAAACATCTTTGTGTACCAGACTTAACAAAAAAATTTGTATCCAAAATGCACTTGTGCCCTCGGATGGAACCTTGGCCCCTGTCAAACATTTGACCCCCCAGCAGCTGCCAGACTGGAGACAGGGTTCAGGGGTGGGCTGACCCCGTCTGACCTGGCTACGACCCCGGACCAGTCTGACTGGCCCAACAGTCGACTGCACCATCTGCCTCACCTTTCAATCGCTCTAACCTCCTTGAACTTGAACTTGTGGAAGATGTGATTTTAGAAATGGTCCAATAATCGCTTTTAATCATTTTATTTTAAGACAACCAGCCGGAGTCTTTTTAAACATTTCAATTGTGAACCGGGGGAGCCGCTGCTGCAGGAGTTTCAGGAACCTTCGAATACAGAGCGGATGAATAATGTCATACTCCCCATATCCCGTTTTTTCAAAAGCGAAACTAGACCACTGTTGGAAAAGGAGGGGGGAAGGGGACTGCGTGTTTAGTAGACACAGGCTCATCCGCTGACTGCTGTCTGACCCCAAGTTCAGCAGTATGGTTATTAATAGGCCCAGAGGCCTCAACTTCCAGGAGGCCCTCTGATCAGCTCCAGATGTGGTATGAACGAGAGGACAAGTCCTACTCAGCTAATCCATGTTTCTCATGGAGCCCAAAGTAGGCAGATTGGCATTTGTAGAGACTGATAAAGAGCGAGGGAGCAGGGAAGGGAGGGACAGACTGGAGACCTTTCCACAGCAGGAGTTTCTGTCTGTGTGTGTGTGTTTTACTTATTACACTCTCTGCCCCAAGACGAAAAGACCATAAAAACGTATGGCATCACCATGGCGACCATAATAACGACCTATAAAACAGCGTGTAAACGGTGAAATAAGACAAACAGACCAGAACAGCCCTGACTGACTTGGCTTGGCTGGCTGACTGAATGGCTGCCTTCTGCCATAAAACTATTTGAGAGCCAGACTGAAGGAATGCCTCGGAGGGTGCTATGGCTGTCACGACACATGAAAGGATTAGGCTCTGTGTTTTATCTCCTCTTTATCTGATGGTAATGGATAAGCTGAGTGTAGCCCTATCATCTGACGCTTGGGCCCCAGGTTTAATGTTTTAGTAGGGTGATGGTTTGATGAGTTGACCGCTTTGGTCTATTGATTGCCATTTGATGGTTTTGATATGTAGGCTGTGTGAAACGGGTCAAGTCTTTTATGCAGCGAAGGTTCCAAATAGCTTTTAGTTGTCCTTCATGCAACCCCCCCCCCCTCCATTACTTTAGTGGTTTGTTTGATGTTTGGTTCAATCAATAGAAGGAGTTGGAGCTGTTACACACGCTCCATCCTACTTCCCAGTGAGCTCAATTCATCTTCCTTTATTGTTCAAGCTTTAATATCACATTCTCTCAACACAGGCTGTTATAATTACAACCTATTACTTAGCTTAACGCAAGCTAATTATTCTGTCATTGCTGCGAGGATAAGCTATGCTCATTCTCTCGCTCTCACTGTTCCCCTGCCGCCTTTTCCACACCAATGTCATGCAAGCTTGGGCAGTAAAACTCATAAAGGCTGCGCCTGTGGACATGATCTGTTGACGCCGATCATATAGACCATGGATGGTTGTCAAACTTAGTCAGAGGTCCAGAACATGCTTGAAAATAAGTGACAGCACGAGCCGGACACACTGGTGTAAATACAGCTTGCTGTCTGTTGTTTGATGACTCCGCTGCTGTCTTTAAAATTAGCATCATAACTGATGTTTTTTGCTAACTTGCCCAACCTTTGGGACACTTTTTCCCAAGCAGGTCGCATTGCGGCTGTATCTCTGCAGGTCACGTGTGTGTGTGTGTGTGAGTGAGTGACAGAAAGAAAAGCTTGGGAGACTAACTTTGGTTCACATGTGTACTGTAGATTATACCACTAATATAAGACGCATATTTTGCTAGTTGTCAGACAGAACTGGCTTTCAGACCTTTACACTGCTCGGTTTCATATGTAAGGAAATCGTTGCCAATCGTATGGCGTGTCGGAAAAAATATAACTAGGTGATGTGCACAGTTGAGAGCATACTCTCCTGGTCTAGCAGAGAATAAGAAGATGTAGCAGGAGGGATCATTTTTGCTAGTCTTCATTGCCATTGTGGCAAGCATAAGTTGCACAGGAGCTAATCAGACGCAAACTTGGGCTTGCATAAAGAAGTACTCTTTATTCACAGCCATCAGCTTGGCAAATACTCAACTCTACTGCACAAAGGAAACGCAGGTCATTAACCCAAACGCCCACCTAACATTTGGTGTGAACAATAACAACAGAACATTAACAAATGGCGTAACCTTACCTACTGCACCACAAGGACATGAAAATAAACACCCACACACATGCCCAACATTACACCACTGTTTACATGTTACAAGTCATGCTAGGTAGCCTGCGGTAATCTTTCCCAACATGCTACGCCATATTTATAACCTATAACCTTTGGCGAGGCATTTCGGAGAATAAGACGAACAATATCAGGAGAATGTCGAATGGGGTGAGTCAGTCGAAATATTCATAAAAAAGCCTTTCATTTTGTCAGCTTGTTACATTGGGTCATGTGACAGAGACAGGGTGGTGACGTCAAACAGTTTCAGGGCACCCAAAATGCTGTTTTCCGTATGTGTGAAAGGCTGATACGTGAAAATATTAAAAACATTTCCGAGTGTACAGCCCCAAAAACTGCTTTAATGATAAAAATGGCAAAAAGAACGGACAAAAGAAAGTTACATTGAATTTCTAAACATATTTATTTTGCTTTTCACATTTTTCTGCTCACTTTTTGTAATGCGTCAATAATGTGACGTCATGCAAATTAGGCAAAGTCATCAACACTTGCGTACGTAGGTTTAGCCTCTCATCTGAGGCTTCATCAGTTCATGTTCAAAGATGAGATCATCTAATCTTACATGGGGATGCGCGTGTAGTGTGT
The DNA here is from genome assembly GCF_037039965.1 of Doryrhamphus excisus. Taxonomy (NCBI): domain Eukaryota; kingdom Metazoa; phylum Chordata; class Actinopteri; order Syngnathiformes; family Syngnathidae; genus Doryrhamphus; species Doryrhamphus excisus. Next base: position 15,779,688 of record NC_136364.1, read on the forward strand.
TAGTGAGCTGTGTGTACATGGGCAAACCAGGTTATGTCCAGACTTTAGCTAATGGACTTTAGCTTTAGCTAATCCTGAGCTGGCATCAGCATTTATTTAGAACCTATGTAGTTGTCGAGGGCACATGGGGGGGGGGGGGGGGCAGGAAAAAAAGTAGCATTCCTTGATGATATTATCCAACTATAAGCAAGATGGATTTGAAAATAAAATATTAATAATTAGGCCAGTGTTAGCAGACGTATATGTCACAGGAGTCCTTGTGTGGGTACTCACGTCAACACTGCCATGTATTGGTCACAATGAGATACAATAAGAAGAGATTTTGCTCCAATTTATGTAGCATGTAATTCACAATTACATGCTAAGTATTATTCTGAGAAGAAATAGAATAGTATGATGTCAAACACCCCTTTTTATGATGTGAACGCACACTTAGCACAAGGTCAAAACCGGACTTGACAAAGTTAGTTACGAACCACCGTTGCAGTACAATGTAATTCTGTTTGAGGACGTTTTGAGCACAAAGCCCGGGTTGGTTGATCCACTTTGACAGAATATCCCATTGGTTGAGTGGCGCAATGTCTTCGATCACATGCACAGTCCAGTAACGATTAATTTAGTACCCTGAGAATACAGTGACCTGGGAATATTCACAGGCATCTCCCAACGGGGCTATTTTTACTGTTTTTTTTTTTTGCGGAGTAGGGATTTAATGTTCCAGAGGAGTGTCATGTAACTGAACAAGCGTCCTTGAGTGTAAGTGAATCGCCCCAAAGCATGTTGTTTAGGGAACTGATAACAGATTCAGTCTTAAAGTTACAACAACTTTGACAACTGCACTTATTTTCAAAAATAGATGAGTAGATATCTACAATCCGCATCCAGGCTGTGATTGATTTATTCCCTTTTTGACTTTATTGTTCACTGCAAGCGGAGGGGTAATTTTTTGTAGCCATCGTGCCCTCGTGACCTCGTCATTATCCACCACTGATTACTCGTCTGCGCATCTGATGTCACGGAACGAATAGTGGCGATGTCAAATGTGTGTCCAGTCCTTGGGAAGCCAGGCATCTCCATTGAGAGCACCACCTCTTTCCCGACTTGATTAATTTCTATCACCCTTCTTCACGATCGCTGTTTTCATTTTTTTAGTCTGTATCTGTGCACTCATCCTCGCCCCAATCTCCTCTTCCTGGCACGGAATGGCTCCCTGGTAGAATGGAGGCATTAATTCAGGGATGAGAGGTGCGATATACTCTCTCGGCCATTCTCTCTTCCCGCTCTGTATCTTTTGCTGTGTTTGTAATGCGTGGCCTTTATCGTGGCTGAAACAGCTCACTACCCTCTGATCCTATCTCGGATCTCAATATCCTAGCCGTTCCACCCTGTAAACGCAAGGATGAAAAATTTTGCCCTTTCACCAAATGCATTACACCCTACGCCATATCGCTGTACCCCTTCCTCTCCGATTGCACGCCCGCAGCACTCACCCCTTATGACACGGGGGCCCCCGGCTGAAATCATACGCTGCAAAATGCACTTCCTCCATGCCAGAGAGCATCTTAGTGTCATTATATTTGTATTTAGGCTCCAGCCCTGGCCTCCAAACCCCTCCCCCCACTCTTTTGTCAAGACAATAGGTCAGGCAAAAATAATGACTAGCTCTCAGCAAGCTTCAGGAGAGTTAAGGCTGGGATGCTCGGGGAGATAAAACAACAAGCAGTCTCTCAGCAGAAAAACATGGATCAATATAAACGAGGCTGCGGTGTAAAAAGGCCGCTTGTGATCCAAACCTCCGTCAGCGTCAGTGAGGTGAGTCTTGACAGCTCCGGCACTGCCGCTAGATATGGATCTGTGTTAGAAAAAAAAAAAAAGACAAAACACTCAGGGACTACAAGGTCTTGTTAGATTGTGGATCGCTGGCCTTACCCCCAACTACTCTTTCCGAAAAAGCCAACAATATGTTTAGTCAAAAACTGTTTTGGCAAAGTTTGCTGCTGTGACTGCAAAGTAAAAATGTCTCGATGTGGTTGAGGAGGCGGCGCCCGAGGATGTCAAAGGGTAGGCAGGTAGACGAGCAGCGACTATCATGGCCTCTTATCTATGCTGCTGTTGTGCTTGTGTTTTGAGGGGGCGTCGCCTGTGATCTGTGCTCATGTAGCGTGTTGTCGCAGCGTGCGTGGCTGTCGCTCCAGACTGAGCCGCCAAAAAAACCCGCGACTCCGCCCCCGCACCGCAGGTTTGGCGTACAGAACAAGTACAGAAGCAGGGAAGGGAGAAAGAGAGGTTGAAAGGTAGGCCTCATAGATTCCAGATAAGGCATCTTTTGCAGACGCCTTTTTTTTGTTTACTATCATAACCACATAACCGCCTCAGACTTTGGCAGCGATAAAAAAGACAGATTAGCGAGTGCACAGAGAACTCCGTCACTTAAACATCTGTTGCAAGCATTGCAAAGGCTTCCCACATTGCAACACATACGTATATCCAAATGTTTTATTTTAAAAATATCAACCACCTTTGTACTGTGACTAATATGATGTTTATTATGGAGAGGCATTGTCTGTCTCTTTTTATAGCTGGCTCCAATTCAAAGGCGATACTTCATTAGATGAATGTGTGCTGCAAATGCGGCGCTGCTGAACTTGCATAGTGTTTGGACTAAAGCTGGCCTGGCAGACTACTTGGCATGTCTCCCTGCTTGAAATGGTGTAAACAAAGTATTTCTAGCAGTTACATTCCCAATTACTCTTCAGGGAAAGAGATCCGAGGGCTATGTGTCCTGCCCCCCCCCCCCCCCCCCCCCACACACACACACCTGGTTGCCATAGCAAGCTGCACATCGACTTTATCCTGTGTACATAACAATAACTTTGTTGTCATTCCCAAAGCCTATCTGTCTCTGCATCGCTGGAGCATGAGGGCATAAGAAATTCCATGGAGTTTGGATACCTCAATTAAGGAGCGTCTGTCTCCGGTTATCTCGTTTAGATTGGAGTCAATATGATTGGCATAATCACACATGCCTGATTTGGTGCCTCCCATTTAATTAATCAAGCTCACTGTATCATCACCTGGAGTCATCGGAGTAAATTAGTTGAATAGAAGTAGACATGTCATTTCATTTTAAAAAGCAACACACAGACGTTCAAGTTGCTGTACTCTGATTTGTTTACCCGTGATAGCGATAAGTGTTTTTAGTACGGAGGTCATATGAAGAGCGGGGTCCTCGTCTCTGTTTGGCCCAAACTCCCCCAGCTCACACAAACACGGCTCACTTTGCCAGATCGGTCAGGACAAAATATGTTAGCAAGTCTCAAAAGAACGTGGAAAGACTAGGCTCCCCCAACTTGCAGCAGCGGCTTGTCTGTGCATCCATGTGCAAGCACACGCGTGTGGAGCAGTGTGCAGGAGGCTTCTTGGCTGAGTCGGTGTCGGAAGTCTCTCTAGGGAGTGTTTGCAATCTGTTCCAATCATCTTTACAGCTGACCAGACGACCAAACGAACCAGGACAGGGACTGCTGCTGTGGGCCAGCCCGGGCCAAAGCCAAGCATGCCCACTGCAGCAATCACACGGACATTATCCACCAATGGACTTCAACATTTTTGGCAAGCTACTGGGGATGTCACAAGATCAAAATGTGACAATATTTCCAGTGTAGAGATATTTTTTTTTGGGAAGAGGGCAGCCAGAAGTCTGACTGTTAACTGTGGCATCACTACACATAATATTGAAGGATTGGGACAGCACATGAAGTGCTTTACGCACACTTAACCTTGCCATACTACCTACACTATGTGTTCCCGGCGGTAACAGCTGCTGTATTAATGCCCAAGCAGAAGTTATTCTACATTTGATCAAACTTACTTAATTTTTCAGATCAAAACGATAATCACAGCATATGACTTCTATCAAAATTGGACCAATATCTATTCTCAATATAATACACTCCCAGTGTGTTTATGAGCATCAAACGTGATGACATTTTATTTTCAACGAACAACATTTTTATACACTTCCTTACGGTTATTTTTTCAAATTTTGGAAATTTTCATAACATCATGAAGGAAAACTCATCCTCCTTCCATATATATGCTTGGTTAAAAATAGCAGGCTTTGCTGCACGTTTGTTTTTCTTCACCGCATAGCCTCATGCGATGTTGCTGTTTTAAATGGGACCCAAAGGCTCGGTTTTAGTTCTGCCAGACCTGAGCACTGCCTTGACACAGCTGACCATGTGATCTTACCACAGAGGTTCGAAAACTGGGTGCTCTAAACTGCTTCAATTCCTATCTGGAGAAGAGGAAGTTGGAATTGGCAACTGCGCCTTAGACCAAATGGCTCAGACCTGTGGGGTTACCCAGGGATTAATTCTGGGACCCTTTTTGTTTGATCTGTGCTTGCTTCCTTTCGGGCAGCTGATGCACAGCTAAAGTGCGTCCTAACCACAACTACGCAGACAACCCAACGGGTCACAGCATCAAACAGATCAGTGTGTCAGATCAGATCCAAGTGAGACTAAACTGAAATCAAGTCTAAAACCTAAAACACCAGGTTAGAAATCTCAGAAAAATGGACTCCGATCTGAACTTTAACAGAACAAAATGTACCTTCTTGAATAAAGCACATATAACTTGCAAAAAAAAAACACGTTAGCACCTAGCTCACATAGCTAGGTTAGTGTTGTTAATGTTTGTGTCCTTCTCTCCCACTCAATGTTATGTTGTTCTATGTGAGATATATCATCTGTTACGTTGGACAAATAGTCACAGTCTACTGTAAATGGAAAAAGTGAATAAAGTGCACAATGGCTAGCTAGCATTTCTTGGAGCCACACACTCTGTGATAGACGAGTAGACACACACAGCTCATTAGCATGAAAGGTAAGACACAAAACACTGTGTTCCCATTAGGGGTTTTAGAACTACTTTAACCTGTCAAAATTCCAGGATCAAGGCTAGATTTTGCCCATCATGCTTCCAGTACACTATTGTTGGATCTTTAAGACTTTTTAGCCTTTGGGAAAGTTGTTAAAAGTCGTAAATATAGGTTTTTTAAGTCAGGTGTTGCCGCTTGTCATCTGTACTGCACCAAAACTTCCGCACAGGAACAGTTTAAAGGGAACCTGTTGAGGCTTAGATGCAGGAATACACTTTACACTAGGAGTCGCCAACCCTTCAATTGCCATCGACCAATCGATTTTTGGGACTTTGCTGATTTAGATCCTAAACAGTTCTGAAAAATATATTAACTTGCATTAGTACCCATCAGGAGAGGGATCAACGAACTCGCATTTTGTTGACTCCTGACTCGCTGCTCTACAGTTAACACTTCTGCTGTATTTTTAGTGTTTAATAGTGCTGTATTTATTACTTTATAATTGTTTTTTGGGCTTTATACTGTTACGTGCTCCATTGTTTACACTCGGGAGGAGTTGTTCGCCTTCGCTATGCCGAGCGATCGGGTATACGAAGTAGAAAAGGCTGTATAGCGGGAGTGAACAGCGAAAACTACAGCATAATGATAGCACTCTAAAGACTGTATCAAGAGAATATAGACTTATACTATTTTTCCATGATTGTTTACATTTTCATAACCCATATTTGACTGTTGTCTAAATTGAGTTTGTGGAAAAATTATTGGGAAATATATCATATATTGATATTCATTCTAAATATGTCAGGATATGAGTTTTGATCCATATCGCCCAGTCCTTTTTATATGCAAACAGTAGTTGTTATGGTATGGTGTACAGTTAGTAGCAGGGCGCTACGAGAGACACCACAGTGCCTTGATTGGTCAGTGAATGGTGACATCTATGGTAATGGAATGATTAGAACGCAGAACATGCCTTTGGCTTTCTACACTTTCTTTGCCTCTGGCTTGCTTGATTGCTACATGGCAGGCATGTCTCCAAAATAGATGCAAAAGTACACTGATAGCTCACTCATTAGCTTACTTTCATCATCAGCTTTCATTATCATTCTTTTTGGGCAGGGATTAAACAAACAAAAAAAAAAACTAGGCCAGTGTTGATGTTTAAACATGCAATATGACTTGAGCATGAGTTTTCTCATTGCAAACACAAAATGACTTGGACAAGTTACCACTTTTCTTGTCTTTGGCCATTTTGAGAAGAGTCGGCATTACTTCCCTATCATTTTAACCATTCCATCCACACACACACACAGATTGATCGTGACAGATGTTAACTCTAGTCATAATGAACATGAAAGATCTTCATCTTTCCTATTAAGCTATATATCTATTTTGCTCTTAGCTATCTTTAGTCTGGTCCGTAACAGAAACTCTGATACGGGTGCAAACGCTGATCAGGTTACTTTATTGACTGGGCCGATCTCATTGCATGGAATTTCAAATAGTTTACCCCTGCTTACCAGTGTTCAGGTATTAATGATGCTAGTCTGCAACCACATTGTTGTATGCGTATTAATTTTACGGCTATGTAGATGTAGTCCCATCAGATCGGGTTTTCTGACAAATTATTGACCGATGGGTGGTCTAAATAGGAGATCAACCAACTAGTTGTTTCCATTCATTCATTTTCTACCGCTTATCTTCATGACAGACAAGGGGGTGCTGGAGCCTATCCCAGCTGTCTTCGGGCGAGAGGCGGGGTGCACCCTGGACTGGTGGCCAGCCAATCACAGGGCACATATAGACAAACAACCATTCACACTCACGTTCATACCAATGGACAATTTGGCGTCAACAATTAACCTAGCATGTTTTTGGAATGTGGGAAAAAGCCGGAGTATCCGGAGAAAACCCACACATGCACAGGGTAGAACATGCAAACTCCACACAGAGATTGCCGAGGGTGGAATTTAACTCGGGTCTCCTAGCTAACCACTCGACCGCCGTGCAGCCACTAGTTTTTTTTTCATGTTAACATAATTTCTCCTTGCTTGCCCCCACTCTCTTAGCCATATTTGACCAAAAAAAAACAAACAAGGCTACATTTTGTTGTAGTTCTCAGCATTCAAATAAATAAACGACTTTTCCAGTTATCGCTGATATTCAACGGTCAGCATGCCAGTTTCATTTGCAGAGAAAAGCGGCTAAAACTATCATTTTAATCGACAGTAGATGAGTGTAACAATGCATCATGCTAAATAGCGTTGTCTTGTATCGCCCCGCCCCCTCCAATGGTCAGTAAGATGTGAAGTGGGTGAACAAACAGCAGGCTAGGAAACAGGAATTCTGCACTTTGGGATGTTACGCTCTATCAGCAAGATGAGTGTAAAGTCTGCCTGTGTGTGCTGATGTGGGCAGAGTTTGCTGCATAGACAAAACCCGACCATGTATGAGGGTCCTTCTTCTTTTTTTTTTTTCTTCTTCTCTTCACGTTTTAAACCGTGCCCATAATTACTCGCCCACTTGGAATGGGATCAATCCTCTTTTCGTTTGCAATGTGTTTATTTAGCTTAACGGCAAGAATATTTTTGGGCTGCGAGGGATTTTAACGCACTGGGATGTGTGCAAGCCATCGGAAAAGGGATTGGACTGAAGAATCGAGGTCGTCATGGGTTTCACATGACCTCATAAAGCAGAACTGGAGTGGTGAAATGTGGCTATTTGCAGTTTTTTGTTGAAAACTCTGAGCTCATTAATGGTTTCATATGGATGATCAGTTTTGGTTAACTGTTAAATTCCTGGAAGTGGTTAACTTCCATGCCTTGATTTGTGCAATCAGTTAAGGAAATTGTGTTCTTGTCTGAGTTACTGTTCTAAGAAAGAACCAGTAAGTTTTGGATCCCTTTTTATCTACTTTATGCAAGATGGTTGTCACATGGTGTCATTCTAGTTGTATTTGTTGCAGTTAACTCCACAAGTATCCATTCCAGCCGTTCCTTGCAGTATCGCACTTCAATTATTGCCCCCTCTTGAAATCTTGTTTTTCCATAAATGAATCAATGATTGTTGTTTTTCTGGTAGTCTATTAGTCAAAACATGCAAGTGATATGCTCTGGCCACAAGGCAGAAGTCATGTGACATGGACACGTTACCCTACCTTACACTTGATGTAGTCAGATACATAGTATAGAAAAAGGTCTCCTCCCATTATGTGTGGAAATTGAAAGATTGCAGCTTTTTACTTTGTCCTCCTTGTCTGTTTTACTATGCTCTAACTATGAGAATATTCCATATTAACAATGAATCCTACATTCATTCATCAAGGTTTGGTCTGGAACTAATTAACCGCTAAAAACGAGGCAGGGCTGGAACTCTATTAAGAGTGGGCTAAGCAATCGATTGATCATTACCCGATAGGGCATAGCTGGTTTCATGTTTGCGAATTTCGTCAAATATGTGCAATTTATTAATTGCTTGAAGGAAGTAGAAGTTGATTCAACTGATGTTTTTGGTCTAAAATCAAAGAAACATCACAACATGAGCTGTTGGGGGAATAGGCTGTTTTTTCTCCACACAGTAAAGAAAGGCATATCTTATCACTATATTGTAACGTATGTATTTGTAGAGAAATTTATAGGTGGCCTACAGACTATCCAGCCTGCCACTGATATTCATGTGGTCCACCAAACATAACCCAAATAATGTTATGTTTCATTCAACTGTCAACTAGACAGTGACTATTATTGATGAGTATTTCCTTCGCTCTACAGTGTGCAAGAAGTCGAAAGAAAGTTGACACAATTTAAATTTGGACTATTACAGACAATATACAGTACATTTACCGAAAATGCAATGGGGAAGCAAGTGTTTTTACTTAGTAAAGTTGGAACATTCCATAGCTCCACCGTCCCTGATTATTGATGAGTGGGACGGTTCTGGTCCTATGAAACTGAATTGTCGGAAATCCGAAACAAATTTTTCCCATATACTATCAAATTCATCTGTCAAGCACCCACAAACAAAACACTTTTATTGTAGAGTTATAGTTTTAAAAGCATAAAGCAATGCTCACTGCATGTACTCTAAATGACAAATAAAAGGGATTCGTGTTATTTCTTGTTTTTAACCTTTCTTAAGTGCCGCCACTTACAACTTTCTATGGGCCCATGGCGGGTTATTTTGCAGCCACACAGTGTATAACACGATAATACAGAGTTGCCCACACATGGGGTTGTCTGTTTGAGCAGTGATATGTGGGCAAACAGTCCTGGTTCTGTGGATGTGAAGGGTGTTTCTCTCTTGTCTTTTTTTGTGTTTGTGATTTTTTGTTGTTGTTTAGAGTTGCAGAACAGGAACCTGCTGCAAACCAGTTTTTAAGGCTCCATTAATTGTAACTCTTAACTGTTGCTTTTAATACTCCGTCTTTAATAAATGAAACGAATGACTAGTTTGTGACTAGGCACATTGTCTGGCGGTACAATAACATTTTAACCAAACACAGAGTCCTATAAAAACACAGGCATATGAAAAGGTGCTCACAGTGTCTGCCGAAAACAATTCTGATCCTTGGACAAATGTAATTGACGACCCCTGGTCGAGGGAGTAGAAAAACCACTCTCCATAACATAAAACCTGAACACTGCGAGCAATTCATAGCACCATAGTGTTCCAGTTCACACCTTCTTGCTCTTTCACATGGGCATTCAATATTTACACGACGTAGCCACAGAGATTCACTATTTTCAGGATGAAAATTTTCACAATATTCACTCGAATACAGAACACACAGGTTCAGGTTCATACAGGTTCAATGATGAGAGTGTGTGCTTCTACAGTCAATTAAAAAATACCAAGTTGACCTTTGACTGCTGTAGCACATCTTTACTTTACCCTTTACTAGGGTTGTAAACTATGTCCGGTTAGCATCGGCGGCAGCTTTCTGGATCTGGAGCTCGCAGCGAAGGGAGGATGATCCATCTCATCACCATTGTTTGCTGACAGAAACATGAAAACATATTAACCAAAACACAGCTGCACAATACTACATACAGTCGGTTTACAATGAAACTAGTTTGCTGCCATATAAACAAATGACTGGCAAGGCTCCATTCATTCGACAATAGCATAGCTAGCATGCTAACATTAAAGCAGGTACACGCAAAACTGTGTTGTCCACACACACAAGTTCTCAGCTTGATGTGTTCACAGACAACACAGAAGTCTTAACATCGCCAATAACAGGTCACCATCATTGTTGAGTATAGACTGATACCGATACCAGTCCTATGTTATTAAAAACCATACATAGTTTTATTACTTATTCTGAAGTGGGGAAGCACAATAATCAGCATCAGTAGACATGAGGAAAAACTGACCCAATTATGTCTTTATGGATCCGGATTATTATTTTATCCACAATGTAGTGGCAATTAGGCATAATATAGCGAGGTCATTCATTCATTCATTACTTTTCAATGCCATTTGTCCTCATTAGGCTTGGAGGGGGATGCTGGAGCCTATTCAACCTGACTTTGGGGTGGGGGCCGGGGTGCAACCTGGACTGGTTGGCAGCCAATCACAGGGCACATATACACGAACAACCAGTCACACTTAGATTCATACTTATGGACAATGTAGAGCAGGGGTCTCAAACTCAATTTACATGGGGGCCACTGGAGCTAGGGTCTGGGCCGCATCAGGTTTTCCAAAAAAAAAAACAAAAATGCATTTATTAAAAACAGAAAAATTAATAAACTTTGCTTTGGTTCCGATTTTCTACAAGAAAAGCTCTGATAAAACATTCCACTGTTCTCAAATTTTTATTTTTCTACACAAAATAAGATGAAAAATAAACAAATCAAGAATAAAGAAAATCAATCAATCAGTAATAAATAAATATAATAATAATAATAAAACGGCAAACAATTAAAAATTACGAAACCACATATAGTTGGTGGGTAGACAAATATTTTTTTCAGATTAAAATTAACAAAGCATTATTAGAGCCCTGTCGACATGACAAAACACGACTATAGTCACATTTATACATTTATTTACATCATATTGCGCAACTGCCGGGTCTTGAGACACATGCTAACTCGCAAACTAGAGAGCTAGCGACCTAAACGGTTATTATCCAAGTTATTTCCTTTAAACTTAAATAGCCAAAAACTTACCACTTCCACACGGATAGGGAGGATAACTATTAACAGTTTTTTAACCTTTAACATGAACATTAATCAAACGTAATAATTTTTTCTGGGTACATGATACCATACAGCATCCATATCAAAGTTGCGCGGGCCGCACTAACATTAAACTTTCATATCAAGGCGGGGGCCTCAAACTAGTGTCCTGCGGCCCACATTTGGCCCGCGGGTTTGAGACCCCTGATGTAGAGTCTCCAATTAAGAGAAAACGCATGCAAACTCAACACAGAGGTGTCCAAACGAAGATACAAACCCAGATCTTCCAGACATCGTGACTGTGTAGCTAACCTGTGCGGCGGTTTGAGGTACTCAGTCTAGCGTTAACAGGTTTTATTCACCACCAACCAGTGCTGGTCATTCATTGAGTTTCCTGTGGAGCGCTGCTTCACATGTATGAGTTTAGTCCTATTAAAGGAAAACTGCGCTGTACCGCGAGACATGAACTCACTTGCGATGTTTTTACCTGTGTATTCCTCCGCAAAATCCAAAGTTGCTGGTTATGTTGAGTCGTGAGGCTACATCTGCTCTATCGAAACAAAACAATGTCCATATTACATAGATGCCTTCCCGTTGAGCAACCATTTCTTCATTTATATTCCCTGCTTCTCTTCCACCTTCAGCCTTGGTCATTTTCTCTGTTTTGGTTGTTTTGCTGTTTGCTTTCCCAGCCACCACTGGGCCGTGCTGGTGGGAGACGTGAGGGGTCAATGCGTCGATCACGAGTCACGGGGAAAAACATGTCAACTCTGCTTTTTCTCCCGTATAAGTCGTCTTCTTATCATTGGAAGAATTTCTCCAAATATCCAAAAATCATTGGCCCCTCCCATCACTTGAACAAGTTAGCACGCTATGTTGTTTTGATCATGTGGACACTATCCAGCGGGGAGTCTAGAATTGACTGCTTTTATATCGATATCTGATATCAGTATTGGATCAACTCTGCTTTTTCTCCCGTATAAGTCGTCTTCTTATCATTGGAAGAATTTCTCCAAATATACAAAAATCATTGGCCCCTCCCATCACTCGAACAAGTTAGCACGCTGTGTTGTTTTGATCACGTGGGCTCTATCCAGCTGGAGTCTAGAATTGACTGCTTTTATATCGATATCTGATATCAGTATTGGATCAACTCTGCTTTTTTTCCCGTATAAGTCGTTTTCTTATTGTAATAATTTCTCCCAATATACAAAGATCATTGGCCCCTCCCATCATTCGAACAAGTTAGCACGCTGTGTTGTTTTGATCACATGGATGCTATCCAGCCGGAGTCTAGAATTGACTGCTTTTATATTGATATCTGATATCAATATTGGATTGGGACACCCCTTCTAACAACATGGAAGCACAAACATTGCATATTTGGTATCGGAAATGTCCGATACATGAATTCCAAATACAGATCAGACCCCCAGTTAAAATCTGACTATAATGCTAGAAACAAAAGACATTGTATTCCCAGTAGGGCTTAAAAGCAATTTTAAACACAATAGTTGCTAAATAGTATATGGGATCTTTTAAAATTTTTTTAGGAGTGGGCCCTCCCTTTTTTTTTTTTTAATCAGGCGCTGCGCAAGCTTGTGCGCACGCTCGAATTGACTAACACAGAGAGCAGCTGCTCCATGGCCATGGGCACACAGGCTGCTCCATCAACTGCTCCATGGGCAGTGAGAACAGGATGGCATGGAAGCAAGTGAGCATTTTTGTTCTCATTTTTTTGTGTGTCCTGTGCTGCATGAACCACTACAGAAAACGCTTGAGCAAGTTCTGCTATTGTGATTTATTTTTATTTATTTTATTTTTTTATGGTTTACGGATAAAATGAGATCACGTCTGCCGAGGGAGTTCAACTTAATGCTGATCGAGGAGGGGAAAAATCTCCTAATTAGTACTTGATCACAGTATTCCTTTAGAGGGTTGTAACTTCCTCTGTGTGCGGGGAGGTGGGCAAATGTGTGCACGAGAGTCTGTTTTGGGACCTTGTCAGCAGACTGAAGCCACAAGGGCCCCTGTGGTAATGTGTGTATTAAATGATTAGTGTGTTAGTTAGCATAACGGCCTTCAGCGGCGTTTAATCACTCTCAGGGGTGGGCGGCCTCACAGGACGTAGAGGAAAGGGGGAGAAGAGGAGGGGAGAGAAGAATTTCTACGGAGGAGTACAAGCACTGCCGTTTGGATGATCTGTGAAGAGTGGAAGAATGAGGGAGTTGAAGGGAGAAAAAAGAAAGCGTGACAGAGGGCAACAATCCAACAGCAACACAATCTCAGCTTTGGAGAGATACAATCTTTACAAGGCCTCGACGTCTTGTTAATGTCAGCTCTTGGCTCATCATCATCTGGAACGAGAGCCATAAATAACTCTAATGATAACCCATTGCAGAATGGATGTGAGAAAGGCTGCTTCTTCTTCAGCCTCGACAATACACAATTTTTTATTTTTTTTTAGAGGTGTCATCCGGTACCAATAATTACTGAGAAGAGCGCATACTTTACTGTAGTGGCGCTAACCTGTCACCTATCACGGTTGGAAGTGATAACTGATAGATGCAATGCTTCCAATTTATGTTCGTCGGATTCCCCCTTGGGTGGGACGTGGATTCTGTGGTTCCGTTCTTGGGCCGACCGGTTTGCGACTGTTGGACACCCACAAAGGGGTGGAACTAAACATCAATGTCTCATTATAATGCATTGTTATGGTCATGTTAGGTATTTGTTTAAGCTAACGAAAGGTATTTTTCTAACGTCACACTTTTTTTTTAACCTGCTGGCTATTTTTAATTTGACAATATTCCCAAAGATCTAACTCCTAATATGAACATAAATAATATGTATTAAGCAAATTGTCTTTGCAGGACCATTAATGGTCCATAAATCATGGATAATTTGTCTAATGATTATAAAACTTTATTATGTTGTATGTAGGCTACTATATCTTCTAAAGCATTTTGAACACAACACTCAGGGGGCGCCACAAATGTCCATTTACAGTCACAGTTGCATTATTGATATAAGATATATATATATATATAGACAGCTCATCTGCAATTCCAACCCCTATATCTCAAAGTCCAAGAAACATTCAGAAATGTGCTGCTTCTGTCTGTCCTTTAACTCATTTTAAATCAAGACGTATTTATATGTAATGGTAATGGTTTAATTTCATTTGAACATGCATCAGATTACAATTGAATGCATCACATAATCAGTTCACAGTTCCACATGTCCAAAAGGAGTAGGAAGAAGCAAAGCTTATTAAATCCTACCCCTCCATCTGGTACTTTTACAATCAGTAACTGTTACATTTGTTCACTTCCTGCTTTCCTAATATAGTTTAAGTTTTTTTTGTCACGTACCGAAGTACGAGGTGATTTGACCATACAATATGACCATATATGTCTTTTATATGGGTAATGATGCAACTCCACAATAGAAGAGAGCATGTTTGATGCAATGTTAAGCCGAAAAAAATGACCATGCGATGTCAAACGTACATTTTATAAGAACTCTCTTCCACTGAAATATCCATGTTGCATCGCAACCAGGAAATGAAAAGGTATCGCCGTGTAGCGGCACATATTGAAAGAAAATGTTAACGCATGCAAACGCGTCAATGCTTGCACACACACACATTTCAGTTGCAAATGTGAAAATTGCAAATAGTTTAAGGTATTATATTTGGAAAAATATTTTGTTTTGATGTAAAGCTACCATTTTGTTTATGTTGTGGCATCGTTTATATGGCTACATTTTTGTAGCCAAAATTGAAAATAGTATCTTTTTGTCTAGAACTGATATTTTGCTAAAACTCTTAAGTTCTACTGCTGATTACTAAAGAACAGAAAAAGGTAGAGGAAAAACTCATTTTACTGATGAAAGATTGTAATCTTTTTCTATATACTTTGTTTTATAGCCCAAGAACTCAATATTTTGTGTGTGTGTGTGTGGTGGGGGGGAGAGGCAGTACCGAGAGGGGTGGCTTTTTGAAAAACGTCTGGCATTGAAAGAGTTAAAGATTTTTTTTTCCTCAAAAAAAATGTTGTTTTGTTTGTGTTGCAGAAAGAACTCGATGCCACCGCCACACAACTTGCCAACAGACAGGATGAGAGCGAACAGTCCAGAAAGAAGCTCATCGACCTGAGTCGCGAGTTCAAGAAGAACACACCGGAGGTGAGTGAACGGCTTCGTCAGCTGTGCGCGCGTGTGCGTGCGTGCGTGTATGTCTTTGGTAAATGCAGCAGTGATTATTCACCGAAAAAGCAGCAGTAGCAGCCGAGGAGGAGGAGGAGGAGGAGGAGTGCAGAGATGTGGGCTGGGCTCCCAAAAATAGTCTCTCCATTAGTTTCCCTGAAATCCTAAAGAGACAAAACAGAAAACCCCTCAGGAGTTTGTATTATCTGACCTAGTTTTTTATGCGTGCAGAAAGTGTGGTCCGTGAGTGTGTATGTGACAGGAAGAAAGAGAGAGAGAGAGGCAGCGAGTGTGACAACACTACTAAGCGGGATCAGCGGGGAATTCTGTCCTGTTCCTATGTTGCCGTCACTCCTCCTGGGAATAGTTGTTTCATCTCTGTTGCCAGGGCAACACACTTTAAGCCGCCAAAACAAAGTATTGTCATGTTATTATTGGTAATGTCACCACGGTGAATTATTGATGGCGGGCATGAATTATGCATGAACGGAGTAGACGGAGGCATGGAAAATTGTCAACTCTCCGCTGAGTTGATCGCAGGGCTATTATGGTTAAACACAGGGCGAGGATTGAGACTATTGACTTTAGTGTGTAGCCCGCCCCCCATTAGAGGAAGATCCTCCAGAGGAAACTACCTGCATACAAAAGATGCTAATTCCACTTAAGCCTGCGCATTCATCTCTAATCTCATTTCTCGATGTAACCGTTGCAGGATGTCGGGAGGCATGCAGAAGTAGTTGCAGATAGCTGGGATCACGGAACGGGACATAGACATTCATTAGTGTAACAAGGCTGTGATTTAGGAAGGCTCCTCTGGCGTCTGTGTGGCCCCTGGCATCTCTCTGGTATGCGGAGGAGGAATCCGAGCCGGGGCCAGTCGAGCGACAAGATTGATTACAGGGCCTCAAAAGGAATCGGCACTAAAAGGCGCAACATTTAGAAGCCTATAAGTATCAATGTGTTCTGGTTAAAGTTTGACGACCTGATTTAAAAATATGTCCCGATTGTGTCGTGTGATTTGGCTAGCCTATACAGAGCCGTCCGGGGCCGTCAGCTCTTTATGGTCCGCACCAGTCAACGCAGATCAGTCACATCACATCAGACTGCATTAGGCTGAGCCGGAGTCCGTCTCTGATCCATAATTCAGCAAGTAGGAGAAGCGGCCCACGTTGACTGTGTCTCGTCTGCTGAGGCGTACTTGCTGTGAACTGCACAATAACACACACACACACACACACACACATGTACGCACACACGGCAGCTTTTGTAACATTTTAAAAGTAGTGCAAAGAAATGCAGCGTGAAAACAAAGTTTTCATAATTCATTAGGACTTACACACTGTTTGTGCTTCCTAAGTTGGCTGAATTATTCATCTTGGTCTTAATTTTCCTTTTAGTTAGGCAAGGGCTCCCTACCACCGTGCTATAAAGGCAAGGGTGGGAATAGTTGTAAAATACCCCAAAGATTGCTAGCCAGAGGCGTTGGTAGTAAAACAACTTTGTGCTTTCTTTGTGTGTTTGTGTGTGTGTGTGCATGTGTGTGTAAACGCACACACGTTTGTGTTTAGCTGCGGGGCAGACAGACAGCAAATGGGAGTTCCATACTCCCTGGAGGATTCCTTGGGCTGGCTTGTCTGCTGTCTGCCGGCAGCTCACACACCGGCCATCCATCTCCTGCTGCCTGCACCCCCTCTACTCTCTACACACACACACACACTCATACACATATACACACACGAAGCTTGACCGTTTTCAGTGTGTGTGTGTGTGTGTGCATTGTGTTATATGGTTATAAATCTTTGAAAGTGGAATTGGAGGGTCAAGGGCTTGGAGTCCACCGAAAGTGTTTAGGGCTGCAAAATGGTTCTGCATGTTTTTTTTTTTTTAATGAAATGTGTTTGTACATTTTTAGTTTGTTTCAAACGTGTAAGAAAATGAATAAGGAACCTAGAAGTATGCTTACACTTGCCTGAAAAGGAGTAGGACGAAGCGGATCATAAAAAAATATGATTTCAAATTGACATGCAACATGCACTTATGATTACTCAGTGTTGAAATAATTATGGCATTGTTAAGCTACAGAGAAACTTGAGTTCAGTAAAAAAAAAAAAAAAAATTTATGAAATGTGTTTGTACATCTTTAGTTTGTTTCAAACGTGTAAGAAAATGAATAAGGAACCTAGAAGTATGCTTACACTTGCCTGAAAAGGATTAGGACGAAGCGGATAATAAAAAAAATCTGATTTCAAATTGACATGCAACATGCACTTATGATTACTCAGTGTTGAAATAATTATGGCATTGTTGAGCTACAGAGAAAGTTGAGTTCAGCAAAAGTTTATTTGAACAAAGTTGGAATTAGACCGGATTGTGTTACTTTCGTTTGTCGCTGCTTCCTTATTATATGTTTAAAGTTAAACACTTCAGCCAACTGGAAAAACACAGGTCTCATAAATGGAAAATGAGGATATAATCTCATGCAAATGAGAGGACAGGCCCTCTGTGTGTGTGTGTGTGTGTGTGTGTGTGTGTGTGTGTTTGACTTATCTTGTGTGTTGAAAGGGAGAGCTGGGGTTGGGGAGGGAGAAGAGGGGCGGGGTGAAGGTCATTATCCCCAACAGGGGAATATTGAATTGGTCCAGACAAACAGCCACAGCGACCCCTGATGAGGTAACAATGGAGGAGGGGTGATGGGGGTCACGACCAGTCTTCGGCCTGTCTGGACCGTCCTCGGATTTAACCAGACGCGGATCACGGGGTCAGTTTAGGATATGCCTTCTGCCCGCCATGATCAGGTGCTTTTAGGCCGTTTGGAAAAAAAAAAAAGCGCGTAGTCTGAGACACACATCTGCCGTTACCACACTTCACATCTTCATTAGGCACTTTTTTTGTGAGTTGTGTGTGTGTGTGTGTGTGTGTGTGTGTCGACTGTGCAAATCAAATGTTCCTGAACAAAATGTCCTATTCTGCTGCGCTTTTTACCATACGCTCCAGTTCAGTCTGTCAGGATGTAGGCTCAGCTAACAGCATGGTGATTTGCATGTTCCCCTGATACATACTCCACTGGCTATCTAATCTGAAACCGCTGACTCGCACTGGGAAGTCATGCAATGGGACTTGCAGGATGAAAAGCATTTTCTGTACTGTAAAAAAAAAAAAAAAAGCCTACACTTAATTTGCATTAAGTGTAGGCCTACATTGTGGCTCATTTTAGCATCTCTCACGCACTAGTGGTGCCTCTGGGTGGCCCAGGTGGTGCTGCACCTGCTCTTATGAGAAGCCGGTCCACCAGGGCACCCCAGGGTGCAAACCTGGACTCATGCTCATCACTCACGCACGCACCACTCATTTCCTATTGGCAGTGGCGAGAGTGCTTTTCTAAGACTAATTTGATCACTACAGGAGCCCTTCCAAGACACAGAAATGATATGGAAATTGCACCATTCCGAGGTTAAACTGTTTGCATCATAATTACTTCCTGGTGAAAGCAATGTTTTTAAAGTTTAATACATTTTCTTAACAGTCTTTCTGGAATAAAAAAAAAAGTTAGTGGGGGCATGTTTTTGAACCCGTCTTGCTCAAATTGGACAGAAATGGGCTTGTCAGTCCCCCTGTAAGTGTACTGTATATCAGCCTATGAGCCTATTGAGCTGTCTTTGGGCGAGAGGCGGGGTACACCCTGGACTGGTCGCCAGCCAATCACAGGGCACATATAGACAAACAACCATTCACACTCACATTCATACCTATGGACAATTTGGAGTCGCCAATTAACCTAGCATGTTTTTTTTTTGGAATGTGGGAGGAAACCGGAGTACCACACAGAGATGGCCGAGGGTGGAATTGAACCCTGGTCTCCTAGCCGCGCTAACCACTTGTCCCCCTAAAGTTACAGTTTGAGAAATTTCAAGTCAATCCGACTGGGATATGTGCCAGACAAACAACACAAGCAACATAGTTGGACAGGGGTGGGCAAACTACAGCCCGGTGGCCACATCCGGCTCGCCAAGTGTTTAAATACGACCCGCCCGTTCTTTCCAAAGTATTTAATTGAAACTTAACATACAACCTGGCATCATGGCTTGAGCCCACATTTTGATGGTTTAGGTAACTCATTCATTTTCTACCACTTATCCTCACGAGGGTCGCGGGGGTGCTGGAGCCTATCCCAGCTGTGGTTTAGGTAACTTTTTTTTTTTTAATCAATTTTGTTATTTTATATTGTCTGCTGTTTACAAAATGCTCCTGAAAAAATGGACACAAGCGCATATAGCAGGTTGCACAACACTTTTACAGATACAATAATTCCCGGTGGACTGTATAAAATATATATTCTGGACCCCCGGTCAATTATGTTAAATCAATGCGGCCCACCCCTGCAGTAGGAGTATGTGTTTTGCCAAATTTTCACATTTTGTGCGTGCAGCGGTTCTAAACAAGAAGAGTTAGCTTACACAAACAAATACAGAAATTCATGTGAAAAAATTAGGACACTCCCATGGGACTGTATGAAAGCTAATTTGCATAAGAGACAACGACTCTTAAGTTCAGTTTTTTGGGTGCATCCGACGTGGATGTGGGCATCCGCCCAGTTTATGGGTGGTGGCCTTATTGTTATTATCTTATTATTGACCTATCTTTGCAGTCATGTACCACTTTTGCTACATTGGAATACATTTCTGGCTTTCAGGCCGCCACTGTAGTTCTTTTTGCTGTTTTGCTGCACCTTGTAGAGGCCAAAAAAAGCCAAAGATAAAGCAAAACTATGAATGTAGCTGTATTGACTAATCGTTCTTCCTTCCTTTTTTCAGGACTTCCGGAAACAAGTTGCTCCTTTGCTGAAGAGCTTCCAAGGAGAGGTTAGTGCTCCCTCAACTCCCCCGATATAAACGTGCTTAAGAAGGTTCCAACATGCCGTTCATAAAGCCACTTTGACTTTGCTGTTGTCTTTAAGTCTTCCCTTTTCTTTTCCGCTCTCCTGTTCTTTCCTTCGCCACTATCTTGTTTTACCCTCCTACTTTTTTTTTCCTCTTTGCCACTCTGCTCCTCTCTTGATTTTTCTCTCCTATTCATGAAGTCCTCCTGCCTCAGGGTGTGTTTAAATTGCATCCTGCAAAAAAAAGCATCACAAAACCCTTGGCTTTATCCAGTCTCGTCTCGTCAGCGACTCACCAAATGCTATTTCCTCTTAGTTTGTTTGTCTGCATTGGCGGGGATCACTACTGCATGCACAAAGTGCATGGCACATTAATATTTTTTGGAGTGTAATGTTTCCCCCTCCATATGTTTGCATTTACCTTGACCTATAAGAGATGACTTTGTATATATATATACGTGTGTGTGTGTGTGTGTGTGTGTGTGTGTGCTTATATCACACTCCCACAGTCCTCCTCCTCCATCATTTTGGCCTATTTCCATGCAGGCTCCTCCTCTTTTGCTGCCACACATTTCTAGTTCACTCCCATATGTGAGAGAGGGTAAGAGTGGAAGTGGCTGTTTTGGACGGGGGCATTATTTGGGGCTGGAGTGGGTGGACATTCGGTGCAACCATGTCTCCTCCCAGCTCACACACACTGTACACACACACTGAGTCCAGTCATGCCAATAGATAGTGACAGGTCTTCTGTGCTAGTAGCCACAGAATATTACAGTTTAACACTGGGTTACTTTCCATATTCTTGTGTTTGGGCAGCAACCACAGCCAGAGGTTATGTAAAAAAAAAAACAAACAAAAAAAACACCACAAAAAGTGCTGTAATTTAAAGTGGCTCCACCATGTTTTACTGATTATCCACACTCTATTTAGTGCAAAGAAAGTGCAGCAATGTTGGGGTTTTTGTCAGCTGTTTTTCCACCGCTCTCATGTCGACACACCTTGACGGCGGCCTGCACAGCCAAACAGACTTGAGGTGCATAGTGGGTGGTCGGCCAACCGAGAAGACATTATCTTGTGATTATTGCGATAATACTGTACACCCGAGCCAGTCTCGGAGCAGCCCATCATCAATCAGTCGACTATTCTGCTTGCTTGCATGCCACAACATGAGAGTTCGTCATTTTTAGCCTGACTTTGTTTGCTTACCCCCCCTCAAAAACCTTTGATCGAGGACAAGACAGTGCAAGGTCGTTGTAACTTAAGCAATTTACACAACCGTCTGGAATCTTTTCCCAGTCAATGGCTCATGAGTTCTTGGCGCTCTGTCATTGAACGGTGGATGCCTTCAGGTTGTAATTATTACCAATAAACTCCACTGTTTCCACAAGGTCTCAGTTTAGTAAATGGGTGTTTTTTGTGAGTGTGTGTGTGTGTGTTGCATGCTTAGTGTTCCTTGTTGGTCCATCGATCAGATAAGCTTTTCCATTATCCAAGGCTTCAGTCTCTGCTTCCCATAGCCTCCCCTTATCAGACTCCACTGGGACCACACACACATGCACACACACACACCAACCAACCAGCCAGCCAGCCAACCAACGAACCACTCAGGTGGGCTTGATGCCCTTCACAAAGTATGGGTTAGATATGGGAGTGGGGTGGTGCTGAGTGATGTTGGCCCAAGGGCGCTGACGTATGCACGGATGTGTTTTGTGTTCGTGGGATGTGTCAGGCATCCCTTTTTTTTGCAATTGCAAGCGTTTCTCCTGATACTGGTGAGCTATCATTTGTGTCACTTCATTTGTTTTGAGTGCGTGCGTGCGGGGATGGGGGGGAGGGGGGTTGGTTGGGAAGGATGTGAGAGCAGATGTGATCGGGATCGGTGGAGCGCACTACATTTGGGATTGAGGGTTGTGTTTGCAAATCCTGGGTGGTCGTCTAATGGCTCTGGTCCTGCAGTTAACCTGCCTCTAACTGTAGGGTGTGTCCTACATTAAACGTCTATTTCCTGCCTCCCATGTTGGGCTATATAAAGCTGCCATACCACTGACCTTGGCCCAGTCATTGTACAGTCAGGCAGCTGTCTTCCTTCACCACTCTGAAACATAATGTATGTGTATTAGCTTGAGAGCATACATGTTTTTTCTTCCTTATCATGCCATTCTGCCACAGTGATTGCCTACACAAGCTGATGATAAAGGAACCTCTGAGGATTGTCTGTTCGGGGATGCTCCTTTATCCTTTAATTTGTATTGTATATCAAATGTTTCCTAAAGGAAGTAATGGAAATAGAAATATTAAGTAATAATCAGCACTTTTGATGCTGACAGCTCCTTGCCGCTATTACAACATGTGTTCTGCTGTGTTGTGCAAAACCCTTTTTAATAATGAGCATATGGTCACAGAGAGCTGTTTTCATGAATTCCAAATCATCGTTAATGTTTAAAAAGTTGCATTTCTTATCCATGAGTTTTCATTATCTTTGTAAACTCAACCGCTGTTTTAGATTGTACAGTTGTACCCAAATTTGTTGGCTAGAAAGTGTCTAAATATTTACACACACCCGTTTGAACAGGTTTGATTGTAGTGTGTGAGCGGTATTACTACTGGCCATCCGTAATCTTCCATTAATGACCCTGTACTAGAGGTTCCCGATCACTCTCATCAAGTCACATGGCACATGAGGGTAAAGTACATGAGACAGCATGATGTGAGAATGAGATATAATAGCTGTGTGCGATAGCGAGACATAAGTCCCGTCAGTCCTGTCCATCCAGACTGTACGAGAGAGAAACCTTCACTTGCTAAATGTACTGCAAAAAAAGGTCAGTAAGGATAATTCATAATGCAGCGTACAGAAAACATACTAACTCCTTATTTCTAAAATCACAAATACTTAAACTTGATGATATAGTTAATCTAATAATGCATAAGGCTAAAAATAACCAATTAAAATTAAAAATGTCACCCAATACTTCTCTACAAGAGAGGAGAAGTATGATCTCTGGGAAGAACTACATTTGAAACATTTATATGCTAGGACTACGTTAAAAAGCCATAGCATTTCAGTATGCGGAATCAAACTATGGAATGGATTGAGTAAGGAAGTCAAACAATGCACAACGATGAGCCAATTCAAGAAACAATACAAGCAGTTGATGTTTGCTAAATACAAGGATGAAGAGTCTTGAACCAGTCATGATGTGCTATATATATCACTATATTGACACTTACTATGGTACCCATTATGTCATTGTATGGTCATATCACCTTGTACTTCGGTATGTGACAAAAAATAAAAACATAAAAAAAATTATAATAAAAAAATTATTAATTAATAAAAATTAATAAATATTCAATATAATTAAATTTAATCATTTCATTAATTTAATACAAAAATACAAAATTACTTCGGTATGTGACAAAAATAAAATAATTCTTTAGAAGGAAAGCAGGAAGTGAACAAATGTAACAGTTACTGATTGTAAAAGTACCAGATGGAGGGGTAGGATTTAATAAGCTTTGCTTCTTCCTACTCCTATTGGACATGTGGAACTGTGAACTGATTATGTGATGCATTCAATTGTAATCCGATGCATGTTCAAATGAAATAAAACCATTACCAAACTTGTGACAAAGATTGATGGAAAAAAAGATAAATAAATGAAATAAGGGAACATGGAAGTGACAAGAAGGAGAATTGGAGTGAGAGAAAGATGCAGAAATAAAGGGAGGGGGCTGCTGGCACCAGCCAACTGAGGGCCAGATGTTTTGCGGCTAAAAAACTCGAGATGAATCAAAGCCATGTGAAGAGATTTATTAGGTTCCCATAGGAGCCCAGGCAGAATTACATGTATCCTACTTTGTTTACAGTGGCAAGAACCCCTAAACCACCCATCAGCTTCACTACTGCTTTGGCTGGGAATGTGAAGACTTAATATTTGGACTTATATAGGCTTTTGTCTTTCTTCTGTTTTTTCTTCTTCTTCTCTCTCTCTCTCTCTGCCGGAGGAACTGGAAAAGAGACACATGCCTGTTTAGTCTGAGTGTGTGAGCCACAGTAGTCGGCTGTAGCGCTGCCCTGTACAGTAGCACCATCTGATTCTCTTTATTTGGCATCGGGTTCCCTCCATTTAGACTTCCCTTCTGATGTGCTATTTGCCTACGCGGCCTGCCTCTTACATCAAAGCGTGACACTCTAGTCTATCACTGTTTGCCTGCTGCTTCACCACCGACAACCGTATTAAACTTTTTCTCCTGTATGATTTTAGAATTAATCCCCTATGGATCCATTCTAATGCTGTCCATTTCGATAATATTGTGGATGGAATGCATGCCGTGTCCTCTCGTGTTAATGGCTGCATCGGTAATGGATCCGCACTATATTGCCGCTAAGAGCTGACTGAATAATCTGCCCCTGCTGTGGCTGGAAAGACTGAGCCAGCTGTTTAATGATGTCAGCGTGCTGGAGGGGAATACGACCACACTTGCACTCGTTTGCTCAGGACAGACAGACACAAATACACACGCCAAACGGAACGCGTCCATCGCCGCCTGAACAGCTGAGCTGGCTGCACAGGAAGGAAGAACTAACGCTGGCGCTGTCAAAACATCTGTGGTTACACGCAACATATCAAGGCACGGCCAGGATTGACGACCCTGCGTCTGAGGCCACCAAGCGGTACACTTCACTTTGTGTTTTTGTGGTACAATTTGGAACCGTAAGCCTCAATCGGGTCTATTTGTCGGATGGCTACAGCGGTGTTATCTTACTTGTAGCATGGCAGCCAACACAGTATATCCGTTAATAAGGAACATACAGTCACCCCATGGGGTGTGCTAATTTTCTCACAGAACTCTATGCATTTGTTTGTGTAAGCTAGCTCTCCTACTTCTGAAGCGACCATTTCTTAACACGTTACTATGTTACCTATTATGTCATTGTATGGTCATAACACCTCGTACTTCGGTACGTGACAAAAAAAATTAAATAAAAATAAAACAAAAAAAAACTTACACTATATTAGGAAAGCAGGAAGTGAACAAATGTAGCAGTTACTGATCACTATATTGACACTGACTATGGTACCCATTATGTAATTGTATGGTCATATCACTTCGTACTTGGGTACGGGAAATGAAAAAAAAACTTGAACTATATTAGGAAAGCAGGAAGTGAACAAATGTAGTTACTGATTGTAAAAGTACCAGATGGAGGGGTATGATTTAATAAGCTTTGCTTCTTCCTACTCCTTTTGGACATGTAGAACTGTGAACTGATTATGTGATGCATTCAATTGTAATCTGATTTTACCATGTTCTCCTACTTACATTACACCACATGGTGGCACTGCTATTAAATCCCCAAGATTTTTTTAAAACTCTTGATTACATAAAGGCGTATTTTCCAAACTATTCCTAATAGTGTGTGTAAGACGGCTAGTTAAACAGTAAAGTTATTAATTGCTGTCTTCATCCTCCTCTTGGGAACGAAAACCACTAAAGTCGTCTTCTTCAGCGCCAGAATTGCAACAGCCTCAGTATTTCATCTCGCTGTAAATTTGGCCTTTAGCTTGAGCTGTCCTCTTCGTCAAGGAGTAGTCCAGCCTTTGGAAACCTGTTGGTGATGGTGGATTTTTTTTGTTCTTGTTGCCATAGTCCACTTCGGGACACTTATGAAGGGTGATTATGAACTTATCGTCACCGAATCATCCCTTTCTTTTGTGGTAATTGAACCTATACCACACCCTTGGTAGACATACATGCCTGGTCAGCTTTGGGGAAACATTGATTACTGTCCTGTGATTAGTATGCAGATGGAAGGGTCCTACAAAGTGGGTATTTTGGTACCCTCTCAAATTAGTTGCACTGGAAACTTTAAAAAAAAGTGTACTTCACCAAACTGATCTATTTTTTTGGACATGATGTTTGACTGTGGAAGTTGATGGGTGAATGCATGGTCTGTAATGAGACTAACCTTTCATTTATTTATTTCCACCACAGATCGATGCCCTGAGTAAGAGAAGTAAAGAAGCAGAGGCCGCCTTCTTAAACGTGTACAAGAAAATAATTGATGTCCCAGGTAAGACAACGCCTCATGCCGTTATCTTGTGTTCGATGCATCACGGGGTAAAAAAAAGAAAAAGTCATCGGGAGGACGCTGCGGGCATGTAGACAGCACCAACAGATGAGTGAAAAGCACGACACCATCCCTCTGGTGCTCCATTCATGGTGATACATTCACAGTGCATCAAGGCGTGTTGCAGCACCCTAATATGTCCCCTCTATTCTTAGCAAAAAAAAAGTGCAATGTTGTGGCTGTCACACGTGTGCACAGCAGCCTGCTTTAACGTATATATGAGCAGTCGGCACAGCGAGGTCGAGGAGGGACACGCAGTCACATTGCTGCTGGTGGGACATCTTCAGCTATACGGGAGCCCTGAAGGGGGCCACGTATGTCGGATTGAGAGGAGTTGAGTTCATCTATAGCGTAAGGAGGTCATCATATTCCCACACGGTTAGACCTACAGTAATATCTTTGGATTGTACTGCTCCCAATAAGTCAGTGCTTGCTCTGACGGGGGGCTATTCTTAACTTGCAGCGAGACAATGATGTAATGCCTGATGCACACACACACACACACACACACACACTCACACGCACACAAGACACACAGCAGCAGCCTGACTAATGCCGCGGTCTTGAAAGTGGAAACAGTGTGTTTTGTTCTGTCTTCTATCAGCTGAAGGCCTGGTTAGTCAGCCCCAGCGTGCTCTGCTGTAGATTAAAGGTGTCTGGCGAGAACGTTTAGCACCAGTGGCCCATAAGTCAAACTGCTTTTAACTGGCTGTAGAGTTGATTTGAAAATGGCGGCTTGGGTGGGTTGGCGGCGGGGATGTATGTGAAGGACAAAGCTTTTGATAAGAACGGGAAAGTAGCATTTCAAGGGCGCCAACTTTGAGGCAGATAGGCGTCGAGTTATGTATGTTTGTACCGCGTGTGCACACAACACAAGCATGCTTTGCATGTGGTCTTCCGCGTCTTGCACGGCGTGTCACCTTGACGGCACAAAAAAATCAGCATGAAATTCTCCCATCGTTCTCTGCTGATCTCTCATTAGCATAGTTAAGATATCTAACTGTGTCAGACATGAGGCGCTCACACACATGCACACGCAGCCCTTACCCCCAGCTGTAAGCTGTCAGTTCCTCTTATCTGCACAACACACACACACACACACACATACACACTTGCTCACACACAAACTGCTCTTTTAGCTGGCATGCTGATGAGCGTCGCCCGCGTCTCTTGGCTGCCTGTCACCAGTCTGCCACCCATGAGCACCAATCAGATGTGATTGGCCTGACTGACAGGGCTCTCTTCATCACACTGACAGTTAACCCTGCTGTGTATTCAGACTTGTTGGGAAGATGCCTCCAGAAAGTTGTCTTTCTTCCTCCTCTCTTTTTTTTTTGCGTCACTGTTTCTTCTCCTCCGTTTTGTCCGATGTTTGTTGTGCTTTCATTCTAAGAAACTCATTCAGAACGTTTACGCTAACTGTGTTCTTATGATTTAATTCATCTACGTCATTGTTTGTGTTGCTAGTGGGTATCAATTAGCCACTTATGGCTACACAAGCACGTCAACAGTTGCAGTTGCACATTTTTATCTCAGTAATTGGCTAATATAGTCAGAAAAAAAATTAAAACGGAAGGAAAATGTTTATACTCATCTAATATCCTCTATATGACAGGAGAGCTCTACCGTCTTCTACTGTAAAAAACATTCATTCATTTTCTACCGCTTTTTCCTCACGAGGGTCGCGGGGTGCTGGAGCCTATCCCAGCTGTCTTCGGGCGAGAGGCGGGGTACACCCTGGACTGGTTGCCAGCCAATCACAGGGCACATATAGACAAACAACCATTCACACTCACTTTCATACCTATGGACAATTTGGAGTCGCCAATTAACCTAGCATGTTTTTGGAATGTGGGAGGAAACCGGAGTACCCGGAGAAAACCCACGCATGCACAGAGGAGAACATGCAAACTCCACACAGAGATGACCAGAGATAACCCTGGTCTCCTAGCTGTGAGGTCTGCGCGCTAACCACTCATCCGCCGTGCTGCCAAAAACGCTGTTTACCTTACAAATACAAATGAATATCTTCACACAATACCATGCCACCCGTCTATTAGAGCCGCAAGGCATGCTGGGTCGCTTATGGTACTCTTTTTCCCACCATTTTGCCGTGATTGTGACATTTTTGCCTGATTGCAAAATATGTCAGGAGGTTGTTTTTGTTTCGACTAAGTAAATCACTCTCGTAAATGTAAATCCAGTGTCAATTGAAACATTGCAGACACGTCAATCCGTAGACAGTAACTGCAAAAGTGACTTGTTAGCTCATCACACCATGATATTGCTGGTACTGATATTATTTTGTCCTTGACGGCATTGGTCGTTCTCCGGAGGGGGATCAGAGGTCACGGTCAGCGCCAAAATAATGTTCCCGGAGCTGTTAGAGATTCATCACCTTTCTCAAGGACAACCTCAGCGGGGCAAGCATTTGGTCTCTTCGGCTTTTCCCCGAATGCGGTTATTCCATGCTTAATGCCTAATCTGGTTTTGTGAACCGATGTCAAACGTTCTGCGTATTCTTGCCCCGGCAGATCCCGTACCTGTGCTGGAGCTGGCTCAGCAGCT
Source organism: Doryrhamphus excisus (assembly GCF_037039965.1). Classification (NCBI taxonomy): domain Eukaryota; kingdom Metazoa; phylum Chordata; class Actinopteri; order Syngnathiformes; family Syngnathidae; genus Doryrhamphus; species Doryrhamphus excisus. Next base: position 15,808,541 of record NC_136364.1, read on the forward strand.
ACAGCTGAAGCTTCAAAGGATGCACGACATTGAGACGGAGAACACCAAACTCCGAGAGACACTGGAGGACTACAATAAAGAGTTTGCAGAGGTCAAAAACCAAGGTCAGAGACAAATGAATGCGGGTGTTTTGGGGACACGCCCCCTGCTCTGAATAAGCGATTTCATAGGCTGAGTTGTGTCTCATGGGAGAGGAGGTACAATGCATGCAGCTGGCCAGCACTGATTAAATTACTAACATTTGTGAAAATAAAGTAATACTTGTTTTTTGGTTCATTAGAAAGCATATAGTGTTAGAAAGAAGAGACAAAGAACATATGAAAATGATGAAAAGCAAATGTGTACCATCAGGGAGTCCTATTTTGTAATAAATCATCTAACCTGACATCAGTAGCATTTGGAGAGCAGTGTGCCACTTTGAATTAAGGCTTTATAAATCTGGAGTCAGATTCGGAAACGGTTGCAATGATAATCAAAAATAGATGACCCTACCAGTATATGCGGTGTAAAAATGTGAATGGAATTGAGTGTTCCTTTTGCAGCCGTTCTCCCCCTAGCATAAAGTCAGTATGTTGATATTTTTTACGCCTGAAAGAAACTTGTAGCGGACCTTTTCATTCCACATTTGGAAATATTGGAAAGCCTCATGCATTTTAAAAGCACAATGTTTTACTGCCAGTTTTCAGGGGGGGGGAGAAAACATGCGGCGCATTTCATTCATTCATTTTCTACCGCTTCTACCACGGGGGGTGCTGGAACCTATCCCAGCTGTCTTCGGGCGTGAGGCGGGGTACACCCTGGACTGGTCGCCAGCCAATCACAGGGCACATATAGACAAACAACCATTCACACTCACATTCATACCTATGGACAATTTGGAGTCACCAATTAACCTAGCATGTTTTTGGAATGTGGGAGGAAACCGGAGTACCCGGAGAAAACCCACGCATGCACGGGGAGAACATGCAAACTCCACGCAGAGATGGCCGAGGGTGGAATTGAACCCTGGTCTCCTAGCTGTGAGGTCTGCGCGCTAACCACTAGACCGTGCGGCACATTTAACGAATAAAAAAAACAAAAAAGACTGTCTACCTCGGGGTAAAGAAAGATGGAAAAAGTGACAAAGGCGCAGATGAGTGAGAAGGAGTTGTGAAAGTGTTTTAATTTCAGTCGAAGAGGGAGGGAGTGAGTGAGGGAAGGAAGGAGGGAGTCGGGAATGTTGTGGAATCTCCCTTTTCTCAGTGAGGGTTAATTGCAACAGCTCGATAGCGGCAGGGTTCCATTCTGCCATTGATTTTTCTGTCCCCTCCTTTATCCCTCCTTCCCGCTTCAATAGATGGGGGGGATATTTAAACCCCAAAACGCGCTGTGGAACTCCCACTCCTGTTAAACACACACACGCACACAGAACGACCTGCACGCACACACACACACACACACACACACACACACACACACATACAAATGTCGGGGTCATTGATCCTTGCAACCTAAATGTTTAAAGTTCAGTTAAGCAGTTAAGGGCTAAGAGGGCTCTGAGGGGACTCTCCTCTATTGATTATGTGTCAGAGTAGTGAGACCGGAGTTTAAATCACACACGCACACACACACATGCACAAAGTGCTAAGAGCCCTCAGTCAAAGGCTGCAAGCAGCCGTGCTCTTTATCACTGTCTTGGGTGTTTATATCTTTCTCTGAGAAATCCACACATGGAGCCTATTTATTACTCCAGTTATGTGTTAAGATTTATTTCCGGCCACCCCGTCCGTACACAGCTCAGACGTCAGCGGGTTGTGGGGATTTCAGCACTAATGCCGGTCTAATGAATACAGCGTAGCCGCTCGCCGAGAACATGGCGTATTCCTCCCCGCCAGCTCTGGATGTAAAAGGCAAGAGCATGCGGGGTCATCCTCGTCTCTGCTGGGTGGGAAGCGTGTGAGAAATGAAAGTGGATTCAAAAAGCATTAGAAAGCAGCAGTAGTTGCAGCCTGACTGCTTCTACGTCATTGTCTAATTTGCATAATTGGCCATGACGCATGAGCTTGTCATTTGTATGGATGCTTTGGGAGATTAAAAAAAAAAGGGAACAGACAACATGAAACGCTAAAAATGTTTACAAATAGAAACTTTCTTCTGTCGCTTCTTGTTGGGTTATTGTTTGTCACCGGTTATCGCACAAACCACCTCAGAGTACATTTATTTACAGGGGGGGGGCACACACATCAACAACAGTGTGTCCATCCATTACGGTTGTGGTTATGCTGGAACCTATCCCAGCTGACTTCGGGCGAGAGGAGAGGTACACCCTGAACTGGTCGCCTGCCAATCACATGGCACATATAAACAAACAACCATTCACACTCACATTCATACCTATGGACAATTTGGAAGTCGCCAATTAACCTAGCATGTTTTTGGAACGTGGGAGGAAACCCACGCATGCACGGGGGAGAACATGCAAACTCCACACAGAGATGGCCAAGGGTGGAATTGAACCCTGGTCTCCTAGCTGTGAGGCCTGCGCGCTAACTACTCGACCGCCGTGCCGCCAAAAAAAACGCTGTTTACCTTACAAATAATACATACAAATACAAATGAATATCTACACACAATACCATGCCATCCGTCTATTAGAGCCGCAAGGCATGCTGAGTCGCTTATGGTACTCTTTCTCCCACCATTTTGCCGTGATTGTGACATTTTTGCCTGATTGCAAAATATGTCAGGAGGTTGTTTTTGTTTCGACTAAGTAAATCACTCTCGTAAATGTAAATCCAGTGTCAATTGAAACATTGCAGACGCAGTCAATTCGTAGACAAACAACCATTCACACTCACATTCATACCTATGGACAATTTGGAGTTGCCAATTAACCTAGCATGTTTTTGGAATGTGGGAGGAAACCGGAAAACATGCAAACTCCCACACGGACAATCGAACACAGGTCTTCCCGATTTCCTGACTGTGTAGCCAACATGCGAAACACTCGTACGGTGCTTTCGAGGTGTCTTCAGAAGCAGAGTTGCGGTGCCATCTATTGTACAGACATCTATTGTACTTTCATTCACAGACAGCCTCATTATAATGTGTTTTACGAGTAAGGGCTAACAAATCGCACCAAATCTAATTGTGGCATCCCGCTGTGATAAAATGAATATATGGGAGACACGGTACATGTTGGATTTCATGTTTTATTTAATGAATCGCGGCATTCGTGCAGCCTGAGACAAGTGACTCCGCCACCCGTGTGTTTGACTGTAAATATGACATAATTATATTGGTACTTACCTGTGATGTCACCTATTTAGATAATAATGGCCGTGAGTTATTTGTTATTGTTAATGTAAGAAGCAAAGCAAATCTATTTAGTCATACGGCTATTATGCTACATATGTTTACCCTGTACTGTATCATGAACAATTGATGCCCGGTGGGATACAGTGTAATCATCTGCAGCCATGCATTTCTAGTGTGTGTGTGTGTGTGTGTGTAAATCGTCTTTAGCTGACTTAATTCTCTCCTGCATGTTCATCTGTGCTTCAACCTCCTCCAGAGGTGACCATCAAGGCCTTGAAAGAGAAGATCCGCGAGTACGAACAGTCGCTGAAGAACCAAGCAGAGAACCTGGCTCAAGAAACGCAGCTCCAGCTTCACAACGACTATGCAGAGAAGGAGAGGTGTGTGTGTGTGTTTGCCCCAAACCGTTATGTCTAATCCTGCATTGAACATGTATATATTTTTAATGGTATTGAATAATGTGTAACACCTTTTTCTTTTTAATCCCAGTCTTCTTCACAAGTTTAATCAACGCATTTGGATCGCCTCCCCTGTCGCCTTGTGGCTTTAGATCAATGCAGGATTAGAAAGTAAAAACTATAGCTTATTTTTCCCACTGGCTGTGCCACTTACCTTGATTGCAATCAGCACCTCAGACTACTATTTTCTCTTTTCATTTGCCAAGTATTTCAGCCATCCTGTCGGGAATTAATGCTTCTATTTTGGAATGGAATGGAAACCCTTGAAATAACTTTATTTGATACGGTTAAGTTTAGCGTGTGTAATTAATTGTAATGGGCTACTTCCTCAAAGATTATTTTTTTTGCAATATTTCGCGCTGGCAATGAATGATCGACACATTACTGCCAGATATTTTATCAAGATACAATGTTATATTTCAGTTTAATTTTTCAAAGGCAAGTTTTAAACGTGGTTCTTCTGACCTCTGCTCTTTTTTTTCCAGTTTTAAAGGGATGGAAAAACATCCAACGAAAAGCACACTTGTGCTCTTACAGATGCTTTTTTTTTTTCCCCTGCCGTTAGTGCACCGCCCAAAATTACAGTATCCAATTACAGCAATCCAGTTCTCAGCCCATTATGCACAGTCATGCAAATGGCTGACTCACAAGCACTAAAGTTTCACGTCTTAATTTGAACACTTTTTAGCTGAAATAATCAGGTGGTCTATTAACACAGAACAAATACATTGTCTTGCGTGTTTATTTTGGCATCAATCCTCTTGTTTATTATAAGAGCTCATTACCCAATTCAGACATATACACGAAGATGAGTAGCCCCTTTTGTATTTCCTGTACGTCAGTGTTTTATAGTCCCCTTCCTGTCTGCAGAGAGTTGACTTCCTGTGTCTGAGAGGGGGCCCGTAAATGGATGGCACCTTTTTGATACGTGGCTTCTTCAAGTAGCGATGGAATGAGATGAAAGGATGAAATTGAGGGCAGAAAAAAGAAAAAAAAAATGGAGATGACAGGGGAGAGACGGCTTGGCGGAGAAGGGAGGGGGTGGGCATCAAAGAGTGTCATAAAGACGCTCTTTGTGCTAGATTATTGATGTTTTTACACGCCGTGGCAATTTCTCAGCAGATCCTAACTTTTTATACGCTAAGAATGAATCTATTTTATCCTTGTGGTTTTTTGTAGCCCCATGCCTCTCCACGCTTCCTCGACGCTCCCCACCCCTGGTGCTGAGTGCCCCAGTGGCTAGACATTCCTGCCTAATAGGGCTGCTTAATGAGGAGTGGGTTGTGTTGGAGGGATTTTTTTTTTGTGGTGGTGGTGTCGGTGGTGGGGGGAACACTTCAGAGATGGTGGGAAAATAGAGAATAGCTGCAGTTGTCACTAAAGTGTGAGCCCAGGACTTACTGACGCAGTGGATCTGTGGCTTGGTGCTCTCTGTAACATGACTTTGACTCCCTTGCTTAGGAAACTCCAAGAGAGCCAAGATTCCATGTCGTCACGGTTGGAAGAGGCCGAGCACAAGGCCCAGTCCCTCCAGACAGGTAATCCACCTAAACATGATAGAAAAAAATGTATTCACATTAATCACATATTAAAAAGTCATTACTTTGGTTTTTTCCAGCACTTGAAACAACTCAGGCCGAGCTCTTTGATTTGAAGACAAAATATGATGAGGAATCCTCAGCAAAGTACGTGTGTCACTCATTTGTGTATGTGGGTTGTTTTTGTACAACACAAACATTTTCAGGTCAAAACCCCCAAATATTTCATCATTCCAGCCTCTCATCCACACAGAAACAGCATCTTGGGTGCTCTGGAATGGTATTTTTCGAAAGCAGCTTCCAAAGTGGGAAAATCTCAAAACGCAGGCTCATCGTTTCCGTATAGACTAGCAGGCTGCGATGACGTCGTTATTTCTAAAATCACAAATACTTAAACTTGCTGATATAGTTAATCTTCAAACAGCTAAAATAATGCATAAGGCTAAAAATAACCAATAACTATACATATACACACAATATGAGCTGGAAACCTCATATTACAAATATACAACATAAGGTGGCCAGAAATATTTCAGTATTGAACAAAGCAAAATTTGTTCTCAATCAGAAATCACTCCACACTCTTTATTGCTCTCTGGTTCTACCATATCTTACTTATTGTGTGGAAATATGGGCTAATAACTATAAAAGCAATCTTCACTCGCTAAATGTACTGCAAAAAAGGTCAGTAAGGATAATTCATAATGCCGCCTACAGAGAACATACTAACTCCTTATTTCTAAAATCACAAATACTTAAATCTGCTGATATAGTTCATCTTCAAACAGCTAAAATAATGCATAAGGCTAAAAATAACCAATTACCTAAAAATGTCATCCAATACTTCTCTACAAGAGAGGAGAAATATGATCTCAGGGAAGAACTACATTTGAAACACTTATATGCTAGGACTACGTTAAAAAGCCATAGCATTTCAGTATGTGGAATCAAACTATGGAATGGATTGAGTAAGGAACTCAAACAATGCACAACGATGAGCCAATTCAAGAAACAATACAAGCAGTTGATGTTTGCTAAATACAAGGATGAAGAGTCTTGAACCAGTCATGATGTGCTATATATATCACTATATTGACACTTACTATGGTACCCATTATGTCATTGGATGGTCATATCACATCGTACTTCAGTATGTGACAAAAAAATGAATAAAAAAACCTCAAACTACATTATGAAAGCAGGAAGTGAACAAATGTAACAATTACTGATTGTAAAAGTACCAGATGGAGGGGTAGGATTTAATAAGCTTTGCTTCTTCCTACTCCTTTTGGACATGTGGAACTGTGAACTGATTATGTGATGCACTCAATTGTAATCTGATGCATGTCCAAATGAAATTAAACCATTACGTCGCCGTCACATGACCAGAAGTGAGCTTTGACAAGCCAACATAAAATCTGAATATTCCGAGTGTCATGACTGGCCACAGTCAACGCTCTTACCTCTTTACTAATCTAGTACAGTGTGCATATAACCAAAACCAAAAAATCCCACTAACGTTCCCGTGTGGACAGGGCCTGGGACGACTCCTTCCTTTCCCCACCTCCATAGTCCATCCCTGACATAATCATCCTGTTTAGTGCACCTCTTTGCTTGGAAACTCCCTCTGCTGTCCGAACAGCTGGATCGTCTCCCACAAAGCTCAGCAGCCTCCAAATCCTAGCATTACCCCCCTCCCCATCCCACACACACACACGCTGTAAATACCAACAGGCACTGTGATGTGTTCTGCAGCCACAGCAAGCACAGTACTTCCTTATAGTGCATTCATTTCAAAGCGCTACCCAACATGAAGCGTTATGCCAAACCTGCAGAAACATGATCTAGACGCTGGGGGGGAAAGGGATGACTATGATCACAGATGTGTACGCAAATGTCCACATCAGTTAGAATTTGGCATGGTGATCAGAAAGTGGATTTATTGACTGTGTGTGGGTTTTAATTTGATCATCTCATGTCCTCAATCCTGCTTTTTAGTCGATTTCCAAAATAACATTTAGCATTATTTAAAGGGGGCAAGTTGAGGTTACCAGTAGAATACACACATGCATGCCTTCATTTCAGTGACTATCTATGCCACACACGGTTCTTCTTCTTCTTCTGTACAAACAGTTGGAGTTGCAAATATACCAATTGGTGATCTTTAGGAACTGATACGCACCATTGAGTATCCCTTTTTATACTTGAAAATGTACTCATCAAGCTACAATTGTATGGTGGCAAGGAAACCCGGATCCTTACACCAACCGTATCAAATATAACCGTATCAAATATATATATATATTTGCAGTCGCCAATTAACCTAGCATGTTTTTGGAATGTGGGAGGAAACCGGAGTACCCGGAGAAAACCCACGCATGCACGGGGAGAACATGCAAACTCCACACAGAGATGGCAGAGGGTGGATTTGAACCCTGGTTTTCTAGCTGTGAGGTCTGCACGCTAACCACTCGACCGCCGTGCCGCCAAAAACGCTGTTTACCTTACAAATAATACATACAAATACAAATGAATATGTACACACAATACCGTGACACCCGTCTTTTAGAGCCGCAAGGCATGCCGGGTCGCTTATGGTACTCTTTCTCCCACCATTTTGCCATGATTGTGACATTTTTTGCAAAATATGTATATATTATATATATGTATATATATATGCTATAAAGATATACAGAACCGAAATACCCATTTCTACATCAACTTGATATATCCTTCCCACTCGTTCCTCATTTGGTTCCAACATCTCCTACTTTCTACTACACATGTCCGGATTCCATTTGTAAAAAAAAAAAAACAGTTTGTGATTCATGGAGGTCATGACTGATGAGGCACGGTGAGATCAGGCGTCGTCAATACTTGAGTGACCATCCATCTTATTGATCCTTTTGATGGGTACAGAAGCTTTTCCTTGTCAGCACTCCACACTGTGAAGTACCACTTTATGACATTCGCACTCTCTTGTTCCCTTGGGTGAGAAACCCGTCCTGGCTGTTTAAAAAACACTCATTCATTCATTCATTTTCCACCGCTTTTTCCTCACGAGGGTCGCGGGGGTGCTGGAGCCTATCCCAGCTGTCTTTGGGCAAGAGAGGCGGGGTACACCCTGGACTGGTGGCCAGCCAATCACAGGGCACATATAGACAAACAACCATTCACACTCACATTCATACCTATGGAGTGGCCAATTAACCTAGCATGTTTTTGGAATGTTTGAGGAAACCGGATTACCCGGAGAAAACCCACGCATACACGGGGAAAACATGCAAACTCCACACAGAGATGGCCGAGGGTGGAATTGAACCCTGGTCTCCTAGCTGTGAGGTCTGCGTGCCGCCCTAAAAACACTCATTATATTCTCAAATGCTAAAATTGTTCAGTAAAGAATGAAACCCTAATCAATAGTGTTTGCACTCGCTAAGAGAAGCTAGAAAACGGTGTACTTTGAATCCACGCCATCTGCACAAGCACAGATTATCAACTTGGAACCCCCCCCTCCCACCTCCATTAAATGTGTCTTGGCCTAAACTCACCTTGTCCATCCATTAACAGAGTTGTTAAATCGATTGGCTGTTACAAACACATCGATTCGATTTTTACCCGATTACTTCTTTCTCCCTCTGTTTAATGCTATCTTTTATCTTTTTGTGAGTGTTGAAGGAAAGGCCACAGGAAGATATTGCATACAGTGCAATACCATCAATCAATACCTTTTTATAGACCAATCCCGCCCCCATCCATATTGCAGTCTTTTCTCTTATTTATTTACTCTTTCAGCTTTTTCAGTCCCCCTCCCTATTTTCTCTTTTATGTCACATTTTGAAAAGGCATCTATAGTAGGTCCCATTTGCTGGCATAGGCTAATAAACACATGCCTGCCCACATCCTTACGCATGCTCATGTACACATCCAAACACACACACACACACACACACACACACACACACACTCGCTCGCACGCGCGCTCGTTCACTCGTGAGCCCGAGGCAGTCAGGGTCCTTGACTATGTGGCGTGCTGTGATCTGAAATTTTAATGCAACGCTTTAAAGCACACACAAACCCTCTCTAACCCTGCACCCTCCCAGTCCTTGGAGTCCTTCCCCCCCGTTTACTGCTTGGCTGAGCAAATCGCCAGTGTTTGGCTGAACACAACTTTTAACCCTTTGACTGCTTCACATTTTTGGCACCGCAAAAAAAAAACAAAAAAAAAACAACACAGAATGCATACGTGCACAGTTTTCACACAAGCGCCGACATCCACGCGCGCACCCACACACACACACTTGCTCTGAACTTTTCGCTAAGGAGGCCATTGCGTGACAAATCTCCCATCCTCTTGCTGCATTTGGGTAATCTGCCTTTTAAAATACGCACACACTTGAGAGAGAATTTTAGTCGATGTTGCGGTGCTTGGGAGTGTGTGAGTTCCAGCGGGACGCAGGCCTGCAGATGTAGAGTTGCCCCCCCCCTTCTCTCTCTCTCTCTCTCTGTTAGCTCTGCAAGAGTCTGCCTGGCCGCGCTTTACCCGTTTAGTCACTATTAAAGATTAATGATATATTGATCCACGGCCCTGCAGGATGCTGTGTGTTTGTGTTTGTGCATGCGCACGTGCGCTAATGTGTACCCGTTATCTGTGTGTAAAGACTCAGGGGTACATTTGTGTAAGAAGTATTTTTATTATTGTTGAAAATTGGGGTGCATTCATACATGTTTCCTGTTTGCGTATGGAGACGTGACACACCCACAGTGACGCTCACAACCAGCTTCTTTTTAAGCCTCCTTGAAATTCCCAAGGTACCGCACTGTGGAAATGCAATGTGGAGAAGGCTAGGGAAAGAAAAGGCAACGGAGGGATGTAAGCTGGAGGGCAAAAATAAAAAAGCAAGCCAGGGTCTGGAGGCTACTGCAAGGAAGAAGGGATCAGAGTGTGATAGAGGAGGGAAATGAAAATCTAAATCGGGGAATATCCTGCTGGCACCGAGGACACGCTTGGGGTGGGGGGGTGTAGTGTTGAAGAGAGCAGGAAAGTAGATGAGTTGAGGAGAAAGGAGAGCGTCAGACATAGTGTGGAATAGAGCGAGAGAGAGCGCATGATAAGAGATGAAAAGGCCTGTCTGAAATGGAGGAAGTACAGTAACAGCTTAAAGGCTCTGGGCGTGTTTCAGAAGTCCTCCAGTGCTCACTGATGTCACAGGGTGCATCCAATGGCTTATATGCCGCAAAAAGTCTTCCGAGGGCGCTTGCATGTTGTCGATGCGTGCACTTTGAATGGGCAGCCACTCTATAGCTCCTCCCTGTGGCAGTAGTACATTCTTTATACTCAAAACAAGACCCCTTCCAAACGCTGCTGTGTTTTTTTGTGTCCACTGGGTGCAGAGCCGCTAGCCTTCCCAGCGGCCGACCGACCGACCGACTGTGTCGGGATACGCTGAAAATCCCTTCCCTGTGATCTCCTTTGGCCCTCAGCCTCTAGCTTTGCCTTTATAATTCCCAAATACAGCCAAATCCAAAGGTTATTTAAGAAGACTTTGTGCATCTGTACTTTGATTAAATGATCACATTTGGAGCGGGGAGCGCTCAGTGTATTTGGGTTGCATTACTATATCCATAAACGCTCTCCATTACAAGCTTTTCTGGCTTGTTTGGCTCTCTGACCTCACATTTGTGCGCGGGAGAGCGTGCACGCCGCTCTCTCGCACACTATAGCTTAAGACAGGATAAAAGCCGGTGAGGTAGTGTCCTATTATGTTGCCTAAATGCATACCAGATCCTTTTAACTCGGGGGGGAAAGAATAAAAATGAAGAGTGAAAAGCTCTCCCACCCTCATCTGACTTTTTTTTTTTTTTTTTTTTTTAGTACATTGCCTTTGGCACGTTGTTGACCTAATATCAACTGTGTCTGTTTTGTTAAACACATTCAAATCAGTAGTATAAAAGCCTATGGGACATAACACTGGTTCTCATAGTGTGACACACAAATACAAAAGCTGCGTGGGTCTTTGGGTTTGCCACATAATGAAACAATAGTTCTCGTGCGCTAGTTCATCGATGCACTCAATACTGCTTATGCAATACACGCAAGGTGAAAATCACACCTGTGGGGCGTGATCGGCATGGTTGCAACGCGTGCTCCGTGCTGATTCGTACACCAGGAACAATACCAATAATAAAGTGAAAGTAGTCCAAGTAGTGTCCAACTTGTATCATTCATTGATTTTCTACCGCTTTTCCTCACGAGGGTCGCGGGGGGTGCTGGAGCCTATCCCAGCTGTCTTCGGGCGAGAGGTGGGGTACACCCTGGACTGGTGGCCAGCCAATCACAGGGCACATATAGACAAACAACCATTCACACTCACATTCATACCTATGGACAATTTGGAGTCGCCAATTAACCTAGCATGTTTTTGGAATGTGGGAGGAAACCGGAGTACCCGGAGAAAACCCACACATGCACGGGGAGAACATGCAAACTCCACACAGAGATGGCCGAGGGTGGAATTGAACCCCGGTCTCCTCGCTGTGAGGTCTGTGCGCTAACCACTTGACCAACATTGACTTCAACACGCAGTGATTATGGGCTCAATTAGACAGGCGTCAAATACTGAATGTGACTTGCACATCAGTAGCCAAGTTTACATGAGGAGTTTTTCTCTTTCTGAATGACTTTTCCGAAAGCAATGGTATACATGGACAGGAATATTCCAATCTCTTTTCTACATGCGCCGCTATAATCAACCAGAATAGTCAATGGGGCATGCAGCAGTAAAACGTAAACATCAACATCACGTGATACCGACTTCCTCGAGTTTTTCTTTCACTTGTTGGAATAACTCCGTATTGCCAGTTTTTCGTTCGTCCAGTCTTGAAATTTAGTTTGAATCAAAAACAAACTTTCCGCAGCAGTCCAGTGCCGATTGCTCGTCTCCATTTTTTAAAATCGAAGAACATCTCGAGCTGTGTGTTACATCATATCTCAGCATTCGCTGAAAGAACGCACCCGGGAACAGGAAAAGATAAAGTTAAATCTTGCTAATATTTTATAATTAAGCTTGGTACATGTATTTTCTTTTTTAATAAAACTGGACTTGTGAATGGCGTATAGAAGGGTTTAGATTCTGTTCCACAGATGGCGGTAATGCACACGAAAGCTTCTTGCCAACCGCCAATAAACAACAGAAGAAGAAAAACACCACGAAGAAGAACGCAGTCTGACAACTTTCCGATTGAGCGGGTACAAGATACCTCAATCAGATTGGGGAAAGGAATATTCCACCCCTGTGAATCCGATTATATATTCATTCGGATTGACACTTTTCTTTGGGAATGAGGTGTATACAAAGGTTACATTCTTTCCGTTTGAGCAAATAACCCGAATGGAATTGGAATATTTGGGTCCATGTATACTTGGCTAGACATGCTTTGCATATCTCAGTCATGTCAATCACAACACAAGCTTATCAAAACAGTTTTTTTTTTGACTAAAGTTGAATAAAGAGGCGCGATGCACTCCTGCTGTCTGACCTCTTGCGAGGGAGAGGTGAAGCGTGGCCTCCCATCCAAACCATTAGCCAGACACAATCACACAGCTTCGTAGCAGATTAGTCTTCTGTATTAGGACTTAGAGCTCTATTAATATAATCCCTCTGTTTTAGTGTAGCCTAGGTTTTAGTGGGGTTTACATGTGCGCATAGAAACACACACTTAACGACATGTATGCACGCACAGATACATGCTGGTTAGGTTACAGGGTTCACAATCAATGGATCAAAAGTGAAATTTAGACGCTAGCTTAATGGACACGACACGAGCATTGTGGAAATGGGGGGTTTGCTCGCACGTTAGAGAGTGTGCAGCGTTTTTTGTGTGTGTGTGTGTGTGTGTGTGTGTGTGTGATTAGTGTTACTGTAGGTGTTGTTTCATTTAACACTGTAGTAACAAAATGTCTTCCTCAGGGCTGATGAGATTGAGATGGTGATGACAGACCTTGAAAGAGCCAATCAGGTAAATTCATTGCTTTTGTTGTTTGTTTTTTTTTTCTCGAGTTGGTCAAGTGCATCCAATGGCAACAGCAATAACGTTTTGTTTTGTCTGCTGTGTTTTATTTCCATGATTCACCGACAAATGCAGCTGTTCTCATGCTCATATTATCTGCACAGAACCAGCGAACATGTGTCTTATATCCAGCTATATTTACTGCGCTGCATTTGTGAAGGCCCTTGTTTGTTGTTTAATTTATTACACACCCACTAACCCCATCCAGCTGAAACGGGCCCCTTAGCGCGCCCTCTGCTCCTGGGCTGTAAATATTCCTGTGGTATCTGTTAATGTCATTGTTGTTAACTTTCATTATTAGCCCAAGAGTATGATTTGTGGCTAAAGGGTTAGCATAGGCATGTAATGTTAATATTAGCCTAAAGGTTAGCACTCTGACGATAATGCCACATGCACACACACACACACATGCACACACACATGCGCGCACTCTCGCATGCACTATTCACACTTCTGATTTGAGGTTTACAGAGGATGACAGCATGGCCGCCAGCTCAGCCACAGACTTTTTATACGCTTTTTATAAGGAGAAAATGGAAAACAGCGTTTTGCTTTTGCGACTAGGCAATCCGGCTCCCTCCCTTGTCAATAGCGGCTTCCAATGTGGTTGCAATTAGGAACGCCATGGAATCTGCTGCCTGTAACTCCTAATGACGGCCTTGTTTACCCGTGTTACTGATGACTCCCGACTGGAGCGTGGCACTTTTGGCTGTAAAAACAGGCAGCGGGTGTCATCTCAATTTTCTGTACCAATGTAATATTTTATTTTATTGAACTGAAGGAAAAAAAAACGCCCTCTTTTGGGTTTGAAGGACAAGAAGTGCTGCCGTATACACAGCTCAAATATTCTGTGCGCTGGAAAAAAAGCGTTAATAAGTTGTTGTTAACATTAGCTCCACTCATTCCACCCTCAAAACATCATGAAATGGTTGCCCCGAAGCATATTCTTATTTATGTAGAGTTAGTGGCAGGCCAGCACCATGAAATTTTTGCACCTCTCCCATTCCACACTTTTTGGTTCTTCCTTTTGGGCTGGCAGGAAAACTGAGAGGTTTGAAAAAATGTACACAAAAGAGAACATAACACCTGAATTCAGATTGGAGCTGCATAAACATAAAAATTGCCACTTTTTTTTTTTTCATCTTCTGAGAGTTTTTTTCCTTCTCTCTGCAGCGAGCTGAAGCGGCGCAAAGAGACGCTGAGTCACTGCGGGAGCAGCTGTCCTTGAGTAACCAATCCCAGCGAGCCGCCAGCCCGACCAAGGCCGACCCCGACACGGTAACGTGTTTCGCCAACATACTGATTTACCGCGTGGCTGACAAAGCGGTATTGACGGTGCTAAAGATCAGCTCGCCCCCTTTTACTTCAGAGGTGATCATCTGATCACAGCAGCCATTAATTGATCACCGTTGTCATCGGTCTTCAAGGTCGTGGGGACTGTCTCAGGAGTTGCTACATCATCATTGGTGCCGAGAATAGTTTTAGTCAACTGTGTTTGCAGAACAGGACTATACAGTTCACTCTTGGACATGAGACATGGGCAGCATGAAGATGATTGAGTGTGGTCTACAGCCAATCAGGATGCAGAAGTGATTTGTATGTTACAAATGTTACAAACATAGTTTATGTAACAAACTATGTAATGCCCATACATTCTTGTACGTCCCAACACAGAGATAATTTCCGCTCCATAAATATTTATAGGTTATCACATGGTTTGTCTGGTATCAGGCCAGGTATCATGCCCCCGAGTGTCGAAGGTCGAGGGCTGATACTGGCACGCGGGGGCATGATACTGGGCCTGATACCAGACAAACCATGTGATGATCTTATTATCACATACTACAGTATTTATTGGCCCTGTATCCTAGAAACCGCCCATGAATGATACGGGAAAATGCCGAAATGATACTGTGTCAAAGCCCAGGGCAGTGATACTGATAAAATATAGAGTTTAACCATGTCCAGTATCAGCCCCCGTAGCTGTCCACTCAGAGCGTGCTGCTCTGGTATCGTGCTCGTGAAACAACCAATCAGAGAACAGAGTGCTTAGTGCCTAGTGCTTCTCCAGTCACCAAAAAACCCAAACTTGATTAATGGAACTTTAATTGTCAGACATTGATAAGATAAAACTGTTGATAAAATATTATTGTTGAAATATTTTTGCAATTGTTGTGTTTACACTGTTTATATATAATACATGTAATAAACTGAACATTTTCTGGAAACAAAATGGTCTTTTGATCTTATTATCACATACTATTTAATCATGAGCTTATTATCACGTACTATTTTTAATTGCAAAAATATTTCAACAATAATATTTTATCAACAGTCTTATCTTATCAATGTCTGACAATTAAAGTTCCATTAATCATGTTTGGGTTTTTTGGTGACTGGAGAAGCACTAGGAATATTTATAGTTACAGTTACATTTCCTGTCACATGCGCGGAGTTTAGAAAGTTAAGCCCAGGAGCCCACTTCATGACCTAGGCTTGTGCGCTGTTCTCTGATTTGTTGTTTCACGGGCACGATACCAGAGCAGCGCGCTCTGAGTGGACAGCTACGGGGGCTGATACTGGACATGGTTAAACTCTTATATTTTATCAGTATCACTGCCCTGGGCTTTGACACAGTATCATTTTGGCCTTTTCCCGTATCATTCATTTGCGGTTTTTCTAGGGTACAGGGCCAATTAATACTGTAGTATGTGATAAGTATTAATATTTCTTTGTTTGTGTTTGCCGTCATATTAAACTGTTGTATTTGTCTCGTAGGAACAGGCAGTGGAGGCGGCATCCCACTCAAGTCTAGAGGCGGAGCTCAGGGCCAAAGAAAGGGAGACTGCACAGCTGGTGGAGGACGTCCAGAGACTGCAGGCCAGCCTGACCAAACTCCGAGAGACCACCAGCACCCAGATCACCCAGCTGGAGCAGCAGCTTAGCAGCAAGACGGCCGTTCTCAAGGTAGCACAGGAGACTCTTTATTTCTGCATTTGTTATAATATTGTGCGTTCTGTGTTAAAGTTTCATCACTTTAATTTATTTGTGTTATTCACAGGAAGTGGAGGAGAAGCTTCAAAAGCAGGCAGACTATGAGGAGGTGAAGAAGGAATTGGGGTAGGTGCAAACACATTGTTTGCATGTGTGTGTGTGTGTGTGTTGTGTTTATTGTTGTCGTGACTTCAACAAAAGCATGCCCTCATTCCAGATGATGCATGTCTGCGGCTTGGTTGTCTCTTGTGTTTTTACTGCTCCTCTTAACCTACTTCGACCTCAAACAGACCACATACTGTGTCAAATTATTATAGTAAGTTCTTTTGTGTCCTCAGTATTCTGAAGTCAGTGGAGTTTGGAACATCAGACGCCGTCCAGGTAAACGTTTGTCTGTTGCGGCCTTATTACGACTCGAGTTAGGACATTAATTAATAACATAAAATTATAATTATGAGCTTTTAAATCGGGTCGGAGAAGGTCATTATTTTTCTTAATCTGCCTCTGTCGTCATCAGGATTCATCCAAACCTCTGGAGGTGCTGTTGCTGGAGAGGAACCGTAGTCTTCAGTCTGAGAGCGCTGCACTGCGCATAGCCAACACAGAGCTCAGTGGTAAGTTTGAGGCTTTAGGGAAGGTCCACCTTTACAGTATCCCTGGAGGAGGCTACTTGGGGGGCTCATGAGGGCTGCAGGTAAGGCTGTTCAGGTGTAGCGTATAGATGCATGTATGGAAACACATGCATCTTGCATCTTTTTCTCTGAGAGTACACAAGTGCTGTGTTTTAGAACAAACACAATGCATTGTCATTGCTTATTCACCGCGCACACAAAGGGGAGCGGCTAACGAATACAATAGCAGGTCAACTTTAAGACTAATAAAGTTGCACAACACCACAAATGAGGACAACATGCTGCACCCCCCCACCACCACTTAAACCACCCCGCCCACCCTTGCATCAGGACCCCTGCAACAGTGTTTATGGGTTTGAAATGTCATAGCTTTAGGCTTGAATAGCTGAGTAGCTCTGAATTGATTAACATTCACAGTAAGGGGAGCCTACTGTCTTGCTCAATCATGTTAAGTCTGAATGGTTCTGCATTTGAATAATATCGCTCGCTGCGCCTATCCTCAAGATGGATTCTTGTAGTGAAAAGATTGGGGAGAACAACAACATGTTTTGATATATTTGTTTTGATTCATGTTTATTGGAAGAGTTCGGTCTTTATTCCGAGTCAGACCTGTACACTTTAGTCACTGGTGACATTTATTTCTATTCTTGTTCAACCTTAAAGATTTTTTTATCCTGGATATATTTAATGAACTGAAGACTTGTTATTGCATCATCAATTGGACAATGAAGTGTTAAGGATCCCTCTGCTGCTGCATGGACCAGGACGCCCATATGTGGACATCATATGTGTGAATTGTTTGTTTTTGTCCTGATTTTTTTTTCCTTCCAGGCTGTGACTTACAAGAAAGGTTGAAATCACAAATGCATGGGCATTTTGTCTGGGGGGGGTTGGCAAAAAAGGAAAAACTTACTAATTTGAAAAAGACTTGATTAAGTTAATTTCGTGTTTCTTCTCTGTTTCTGGAACCCCTTTTTTGTTGACTCCCCCCATAATGCATGGTGTGTTTGACCTTTCTTGTAGGGTCAGCCGGGCGGAAAGGGACAGAAGAGTCGACACCCAAGGAGGAAACCAGCGACCCCTCTTCTTCGCCCCCTCCTCCCCCTCCTTCTCTCCCTTCCTCCTCGCAGCCTCCTCTGTCTCGCACTCACACGGATGCCCTCAACACTGCCACCACCACCAGCAGCGGGGAAACGCACCCATTCACTCCTACGGGCATTGGACAGGACTTCTACTCTCCAGTCTTCCCGCTGGTGGGCGGTAAGATGGCATTGAACTCCTTAATCCAGCGGCAGCTCCTCCAGACCTTCTACTCCAAAGCATTGCAAGAGTCGTCTGGAATCCCCAGTGGGGCTCTACTGTTCACCCCCTTCACTCCGACCCTTAGCTCCATCCCTACCTCCACCCCCGGCTCCGGGTCTGCTGCCATCCCTCTCGCGGCCAGTAGCCCTCAGCCACCCCCAGCCAGCCCAGACATGGCTCCCGTTAACGGGAGCAGCACCGCTGGCAGCGCCCCCTCGCCGTCCCCGAGCCACTCTGACGCCACCACAGGGAGCGTTTTGGATGGGGAGGACATGGACACAGCAGAGATTGCCCGGCAGGTGAAAGAGCAGCTGATCAAGCACAACATCGGTCAGCGTGTGTTTGGCCACTATGTACTGGGACTCTCCCAGGGTTCGGTCAGCGAGATTCTGGCCAGACCAAAGCCGTGGAACAAACTCACCATCCGGGGGAAGGAGCCCTTCCACAAGATGAGGCAGTTTCTGGCTGATGAGCAGAACATCCTTGCTCTACGCAGCATCCAGGGACGGCAAAGAGGTGAGTGTGTGTGCGTCTTGTGACGTATGTGTGTTTCAAGCATGCGTGCGTGTTTGTGTGCGTGTGTGAACAGCCCTGCACAGAGCCATTGATCAGCTTGTCAATAAGGGCTAGCCTTTATATTTTTCTTCCTCCTCTCTAACTCCCATCCTGCGCCACATCTGTGTGTCCTGAATTAGTTCCTAGACACACACACACACACACACACACAATCACACACTCATCCCAGGAGCCTCTCCTAGCTATTGTGGTCAATACAGAAACCTTTCACACATCAATAGCATTGATTGGTGAGAACTAGGAGGATAGGAAGAGGTACTGCTTACCGCGGGTAGATTCGATTTAGCCCGGGCCTGCTTTTGTTAACGCATCAGGACATTTGTAGATGGAAGGTGGTCTCGGTGGTACACAAATATCACCAAGTCTAGCACCAATAGAGTCGGCTAGTAAGCAGGCGTTTTGTCAATTTTGTCACACAATACTAATATTTGAGTAGTTCACTAATGCTGTTGGATGTAGACCATCCCCACATAGTGAAGATCAATGTATTTTTTTTGCCCAACACTGGATGAAATTACCCACACTTGCAGTACATTATAGGGAACAACATAGTGCAGCAGTTAGACCAAAAAAAAAAAACACACAAGTGCTGTAACATAGTGTGTGGTATATTGTTTTTAACAGAGGGCTCAGGCCAGCCCCAGCTTAGCCGAGTGTTTCAGGATGTTCCGAAGCGGAGAACCCACTCCAATACAGCTTCACACACAGGTCTGTCCCCTTCACACGCAGATTCTGGCACGTTCTGTCTGTGTGGCATGTTTGTGTAAGGGTGAACTCTATCTCTAGTGTGTGTGTTTGCGCGTGTGTCGCGTGGACTAATTGACGGACCAGTCAATATAATTGTGCCTTGATGGTAACTGCACAGTCAGTGACAAAGCCAAGCATGTCCATTGAGGAGTTACCTTTTTGTGGTGGGAATGTTCTTTGTACTGTGACATTTTGATGAAATATTCTGTGATAGTTATTTTTACCGCTATATAGTTTGTTTTCCTACTTATGTGTTCACCTCTTCTTCTTGTCCCTCCCTCTCCTTCCAGGGAACATCACTGCTCGTGTCCGCACTCCAGATGCCGGTTCAGATGAGGCCATCAAGTCCATTCTAGAGCAGGCCAAAAGAGAACTGCAGGTGCAGAAAGCCGGTGAGTGCAAATCTCTCGTCTTCCATCAAGTCCTGCGATCAGTCTGGATCCTCTCACATTCGTTTTCTCCTTCACCAGATTTGTCCCATGTGCAACCCTCGTACGCAGGCCTGAAAGGAGGAGGTGGAAGCGTAGGGGGCGGAGGGGGTAGCGGGTCAGATGAGGCAATCCGCTCCATCCTGGAGCAAGCTCGCCGAGAAATGGAGGCCCAGCAGGCTGCTTTGGAGCCCATCCTCAAAGCATCATCTTCCTCATCCTCACTAGCGTCCTTGTCTCAGAGAGACCTCATGAGCTCACCGCTTACTGCTCCCCTCCCCCCGTACAATCCCCTGGCACTGTCCCTCAAGAAGCCCCCCAGCTCTCTGTTGTCCTCCCCGTCTTCCCCGTCACCCGTGCTGGACTTCAGCTCCAGCGTGAAGAGGGAAGGCAGGTCCTCTTCTGGGATTGACGCATCAACGGATGGAGCTTTAAGGCAGGGTCGGAGCTCCGAGGGGTCGGCGCGCTCAGGAAGTGGTGCTGCAGGAGTAGGTTACTGGAGAGAGCAATGGTGGAGCAGCATGCACACGGACCACCGAAGGCCTGCAGCAGTAGAGGAGAACCACAACCAGGAAGACTCCAAAGAGGTGAGGGCAGGCTAAACTGAAGTTATTTTAAGGTGTGCTTTGGCTCCGTCCCTTTCTGTTTGCATTACCGCTAATAGTTTGACTTTACAGCAGTCGCATGTCTGAGCCATTTTCCCTGGTGTGTGCTGTAGGGAATACTGAGTGACAGTCTGTCTCGGAACAAGCCATGGAACAAGCTGAACCAGAGGAACCGGGAGCCATACCTGCGCATGCAGCCGTGGCTCAATGGAGACCAGGGGCAAAACGCACACATCCAACAAGCTCAGAACCAAGGTACACGGATCCTACAAGCGGCACACACCGCTGCATTCACACAAGCAGGTTGCTTTGGGCTCATGTTCCTCCGAAAAGCCTGATTAGGGCTATTTGCAAGTTGCTACTGTCTGCCTGTCAATCACACCATCTTCCCTCCGTCACTCTCTCCCTCGCCTGACCCTGCATTCCCCCATATCCCTAACTCCTCCCACTCCCCCCCCCATCCTCGGTGCTGTGGCAGTGTCAGCCAGCAAGCTGCTGGTTTGTCATGTCATAGACAAGTTAGTGTTGCAGCGCCAGATGGCAGCTCTGTGTGTGTGTGTATGTGTGTGTATGCATGTGCGTGTCTGTGTTTCTCTCTGGGGGTGTAAACAGCAGCTAATGTACACTGACAGCTCCTCATGACTGCTCTCTTCCAGCCTGCTGAGCTGCACAGCAGCACTACACAGGCAGAGACAGGGAGATGAAGGAAGGAGCAGGAAGCCAAAATAGCGTCAAACTAAAAACTTAAATACCTTTTGCTGTTTGTTAAATAGGGATTTGATTTTAATATGACTCAAAGCCTGTAGGATATGGGGATGAAACCGTTTTTTTGTGCATAACACGTCTCTCCCTCTTTTTCCACAATCAGAGGGTACACCCAAAACATCAGCAAGCTGCAGCCCCGCTCCAGAGTCACCTCTCAGTTCCGCTGAAGAGTCTGTCAACGGTCTAGCAGGGGATCTGCTCACATCACAGTCGTCCGGTCTCAAGCCCACTTCTGAAGATCCCTCATGTGGGGACTCTCAGCCTGGCACACCGCTGCCTCTACCTGGTCACTCGGGTCTAAGCATTCAGGAGATGGTTGCAATGTCTCCCGAACTTGATACTTATGCTATTACCAAGAAGGTGAAGGAGGTGCTGACTGATAACAACCTTGGTAAGACGTACTGAAAGTATACAGTATTTATATTCTGTAGGGTTTGTCCCACTTAAATAACAAAGGCAATTTCTGCCCTTTCTAACCAGGCCAGCGTCTGTTTGGGGAGACTATCCTGGGTCTGACGCAGGGTTCTGTCTCAGACCTGCTGGCCAGGCCCAAACCCTGGCACAAGCTCAGCCTGAAGGGCAGGGAGCCCTTTGTTCGTATGCAGCTATGGCTCCAGGACCCTCACAGCGTGGAGAAACTCATGGACATGAAACGACTGGAGAAGAAAGGTGTGTATGAAAACAAACCTTCCATATAGACGAGCACAAAACCCTCGTGCGGCACGTTGATTTGATAAGTACATGCAGATGAAAGCCACACGCAGCAACCCTTTGAATTACACATGCACATCTGCACAGACGATATCCTTTGTGCAGGACAACCAAGCATGTTGTGCAGATCACAGTCATCTTGGTGTGATGTCAGTAGCAATCAGGACAGCAGACATCACGTACTGTATTAGATGTGACAGCTAGGGGACTGCCGCAGGCCTGCTTACTCACAGTCATCAGCACTCCTCTTCATCATTGTCATCATCGTAATCATCATCAGTCTATAAACTTGTATTTTTAATCTTTGCTCTTCTCTATCATGCTGTGTGCTCCTTTTTTATGGTAGCGTATTTGATAATCGACAAAGCCAGGAGCCTGACGACCAATTGATGCTCTCTCTTTGGATGCAAACATTTAAATATGCAATTAGATTCAGCGGCGACTACTCGGTTCCAAAATAAAATAAGCACAACGTTGAACAACACAACCATCTTTGTCATTTTAGTTTGTGCACGCTTGGAGGCTACTCTCCTTTAAGCTTCATTTAAAACTATTGACCCCAAAGTAATACAACCCGGGAGCAATGGCCGGTAGTCCTGACTGACAGGAAAGACACGGACCTCCTCTACAGTAACCATGTTCGACCTCTCACCTTTATGGTAGCGGGCCCCGTAAGGTAACAACCACTCTAAAGCTTTTTTAGAGTGGTCTAACCTTGCTCCGAGGGCCACCACTAATACAGCATGTATCGGGGGTGGACCAGAATGTCAAACAAATGTGAAGCAGTCATGAACTGTGCATTTTCAGCCTGCTGGTGCCTGAAGTCAATAGAGCTTCAGTTACTTTATGTGTGAAATATGGAAGCAGGCGTTTGTTGTTACTGTCGCTGAGAAGTACAATAGCACCATCTAGTGTCAATTGAGGACACTTGACAGAGCCGTCAATCTTGAAAAAGCATGGGAATTATTGACCGTCGGCCTCAAATTAATTAAATCCTGTGATATTTGCCAACAATGTGTATAGTTTATTCTTAATCTTAATTCTTACTGTATTGTGTATCTTCAGCCTACATGAAGAGGAGGCTGAGCTCCTTGAGTGATGGCCATTCTGTGGACGGCGGGCTTGTGGGACCGGACTACGTGCAGGGCTCTCAGAGTCCGGGGCAGCAGCAGCTGAAGAAACCCAGGGTGGTGTTGGGACCCGAGGAGAAGGAGGCTCTGAAAAAGGCGTACCAGCAGAAACCCTATCCCTCCCCTAAGACCATTGAGGAGCTGGCCTCCCAGCTCAACCTGAAGACCAGTACTGTCATCAACTGGTTCCATAATTATAGGTCAGCATGTTGAGAAAAGTCATGTGCAATGTATTTATAGATGAGTGTAATATTTAGAGACGTGTATGTATTTTAATGATAAATGTTAGCAGCAGGACTGACCTTGAATGTCTGTTGTAGGTCACGCATCAGACGAGAACTCTTCATTGAGGAAATCCAGGCAGCTGGAGGAGTCGGGCCTGGCAGCGAAGGGGGCTCCCCTTCCCTCCGTGGGTCTAAATCAGGAGAAGGGGACAGCTGTGACGGTACAGAATCTGAGGGCACAGTGGAGACGCGCCAGGGATTCGGTGTCGGCCTGGAGGATCACAGGGGAGTTTGCAAAGACCACGACATGGAGGCAGAGTCCGAGGCAGGGGGCTCTAATAATTCCCCCGCCCAGATAGACTGCATTCCCCCGGGGTCTAGCTGTGGATCAGGTGGATTGGGGCTCTTCAGCCTCACAGAGGCATCCCCTTGTAGCTCTGCCTCGAGTACTAATATTCCGGCTTCTGGCCCGGCCAGGAATCCCAGGGACAACAATTTGCGGAAGAAGAAAGCGGCCAACCTCAATAACATCATCCACAGGCTGGAGAAAGCTGCCAGTAAAGAGGATCCCTCGGAATGGGAGTTCTAGCCCCCCCCCGCCCCGCCCACCTCTTCACCATCCTTCGTCCCTCTTGTCTCATAACCTCACAACCTCTAACTTGGACCCCTCCTGCTCTGTTCCAGTCGGAGAGTGGACACAGCCAAAGTCAAGCTCAGCAGCCATTTTTACTACAGAGAAGCTTTCCAAAAAAAAAAAGGAGGAAAGAAACAAAGTGTCGTTGGCAAAACCCTTAAGAAGAAGATTTACTGAATACCTAGAAGAACAAAATAAGAGAACTTAAGTGTCTCTCCGTTTTTTAAACTGAGTTTTGTTTTTGTACTGAGAAAAGCACTTAGCCGTCCTGCTGGCCTCTGGCCCTGCTGTACCTCCCCCCCCACCCCCCATCACCAGCCACTGGTGCACCAGACTGGTTCGCCCTGAGCTTGGGGTCTGACCCGCAGCCGGGGCTCGAAAACCTGGACTGGGTAAGACAGGCAAAGGCCTGACGCAGCAGCTGTCCCAGTGATAGACACTGCTCGATGATAGATAAGAGACAGGAACTCTCTTTACAAGAACTCTCACTTTCTTAAAGGAGATGTTTTTTTCCGCTCTTCTTCTCACCTCCCAAGTGTCCACAAACCTCCCCTCACTCAGTGAGACGCCTCATTTTTCACACTGTAGAGTGACTGTTACAAACCTTTGCCTTTTTCACTCACTGCGTGTGTGTGTGTGTACGCGTGTGTGTGTGTGTGGTTTTTGGTTATTTTTTGGTATTTTTAGGGGTTGTGTCGGTGTGCACCCGTGCGTATTTGTATACGCACACCACAAACGATGTGTGTGTTGTCTCGATGGCAGCACGTCTGCTTTTTGTATCTCACTCCTACACTCTTAAGAGGGTAGTGCGAGGCCCTGCCGCCTGAGCTGCCATGGTTACTGATGTACGAACTTTTAACCCTGTTAAGTCCCGTATCCTGTCCTGCTGACAGCCATGTGATGGCCAGAAGGATCACTTAATTCCCCCACAAAACACACACTCGTCGTCTGGAAAAGGAAGGAGAGAAGGAACCCTTTTTTTTTTTGTCTCCTTAGGTCCTTCTTCAAGGACGAAAGGACCATCTCTCCTTTTATTCCTTCATATTTGCAATTTGGTTGCCAATAAGAGATTGCACAGTCTTCTGACTCTAAAACAAAATAGGGAATTTTAGGAAGCATTTTAATTAGTACAAAATAAGCAGAAAATACAAATAACAAGTTACTGTTGTTTTGTTTTGTTTTTTTTTTTAAAAAAAGGCAAATTAGGATGGAATAATGTTGCATTGTAGAAAAATACGATACAATGAATTCACATAGTACTGTAGCTGGTGATACTTAACTCTTGTTTTGTAGGTTGTCACAGTTTGACCCAGCACTGGATCTGCTCGAGTGTGTGTGTGCGTGTGTATGATGTGCGTGTGTGTTTGTGCGCATGCACGTGCATGTGCATGTGCACACTCACTACCAGCTAATTTCCTGTTCACAAACACATCTTTTTATAGGCCAAATCAGGAGCAGCGTATGCGTGTTTGTGTGTCTCATGTGCATTTGTATATTTGCCTGCATGTAAGTCAGGGTTGAGGTCAAGTCACTCAGAGTTCAATTTACAAAAGAAGCATAACGGAGCTCCTGGTGATAGGATGGCTTTTGCAATGTACAGTATTTGATTCTGTTTGTTTTTGGGTTTTTTTTTTGTTTTTTTTTGTTTGGAAAGTGAATTCGCACCAATCCTGGTGTGAGTAGTTACACTCTCCTCCAGTCTTTCCTGTATCCAGGGAGTCTTTTTACATTCAATTCTACTGTATACACTACAAATTTTAAGGCATATCACCTCCTCCTACTTACTCCTCCTCCTCCTCCTCGTCCCACACAAGCCCTCAGTGCCTGTCAGCCCACTGCCTCCCCTGTGTGTGTATGTGTGTGTGTGTGTGTGTATGCGTGCACGTACGTGTGCACTCGTGTGTTTCCAATGAGTGTGGGGGGGTTTCATATTTCTACTTGCACACACTACAAGTGCACAACTGACACCCTTCTTTTTAAGCTGTTTGACGCGTTACCATTTACATTAATCTTCTCACCACGTAGTATAATACAATGATTTACTGTAGCTCGGTTTTAATGCTATTTTTGTTGTTTGTTGTTGCATTTATAGTTTTTTTTTATTATTATTCTGCTTATTTATAGGTGCTGTAATTTTTCATTTAATGTCTTATCATTTGAGTTGTCTATTTTTTAAGGGATTATACTGTTCCTGAGGGCAAGTAACATTTTTATTAGACGTTATAGACTGCCGGCAGTATTGGTTAATATTTACAAAGATGTACTAGTTCTCATTTGTTTGTATATTCACAAATCCTAAAAAAAAAAAAAAAGTTCTAGTGTCATTTCAATAGCTCTTGAATAATGCATTTGCTACACATCCCGCCCACCCCGAAACTTTTGGCTTTATTTTCCATGACAGTTATGCTCTCGTATTGCTAGCTCAAGAATGGAAAGAAAAAAAAAACATATCAAGGTCAGTGATGATTGACAGCATACCTCTTTCCCTGGTGATAATTTCTTGTCATTCTTTGTCAGCTGTATCTCGGCCGCTTAACCTTCTTTAGATCATCCCCTCCCCCAATCACATGAACTTGATGATCAGGTCCGGGTGTATATACGCTCATTGTCACAAGAAATGACCTAAAAGATGAGATGGCATGCTGAAAAAAAGAGGTCATATCTGCCAAATTGAGATTAGACGAGTTGTACCAGCTAGCAACGTGTGATTATGCAGAATTCTATTCTACAGCAGTTCGGTATAGCAAAGCACTTATTAGGACAGGGTCTGTACAACACTACAACAGAGTACCATCCCAGGCTCCTGGGAAATGGAGGCCTTTTATTTGTCAGCGTGGTTGTGAACCAAGCACAGACTCCCAACACTAAAACGGAAACAAACGTTGGCTCTTCCCCCCCACCCCCACCCCCAATATAATGAACTGTGTCCTTTTACAGATGACTTGTGTGACAGAACGGGAACAGGTCCCGTGTAGTTATAATTAGTAACCACCTGATTTGGTTTCTCCGCAGAATTCTCCTCCTGTACCCTACTTCCTGTTCCCTGGATATACATCCACTCACAGTATATGGACAAAAGTATTGGAACAAATGAACTAATCTACATACAGCGGCACGGCGGTCGAGTGGTTAGCACACAGACCTCACAGCTAGGGTTCAATTCCACCCTCGGCCATCTCTGTGTGGAGTTTGCATGTTCTCCCCGTGCATGCGTGGGTTTTCTCCGGGTACTCCAGTTTCCTCCCACATTCCAAAAACATGCTAGGTTAATTGGCGACTCCAAATTGTCCATAGGTATGACTGTGAGTGTGAATGGTTGTTTGTCTATATGTGCCCTGTGATTGGCTGGCCACCAGTTCAGGGTGTACCCCGCCTCTCGCCCGAAGACAGCTGGGATAGGCTCCAGCACCCCCGCTACCCTCGTGAGGAAAAAGCGGTAGAAAATGAATGAATGAATAATCTACAACAACGCTGAACCTTGTTAAATGCTTAAACCTCTGCATATAACGTCATGGGAAAAAATTATTAGACCAGTTTCTTTAGTTTCTTGTTCGTTTTATTGCCACGGATAAACAAATGGACAAATATAACGGTGGCAACAAAAAATAGCTCACAAGAGTTGTCATTTTTTGGCAGCACAATGCTATAGCAATTCATGTTATGCGTAGATATCAGCTCTTAAATTCAACTCCTGTGAGCTATTTTTGTTATCAGTGTATTATATGGCCCAAACAAACATACTTATAGGTTATCACATGGTTTGTCTGGTATCAGGCCAGGTATCATGCCCCCAAGTGTCAGGTCGAGGGCTGATACTGGCACGCGGGGGCATGATACTGGGCCTGATACCAGACAAACCATGTGATGATCTTATTATTATTATTATCACATACTAGACCATTTTGTTTCCAGAAAATGTTCAGTTTATTACATGTATTATATCTAAACAGTGTAAACACAACAATTGCAAAAATATTTCAACAATAATATTTTATCAACAGTCTTATCTTATCAATGTCTGACAATTAAAGTTCCATTAATCAAGTTTGGGTTTTTTGGTGACTGGAGAAGCACTCGGCGCTAAGCACTCGTGCGCTGTTCTCTGATTGGTTGTTTCACGGGCACGATACCAGAGCAGCGCGCTCTGAGTGGACAGCTACGGGGGGCTGATACTGGACATGGTTAAACTCTATATTTTATTAGTATCACTGCCCTGGGCTTTGACACAGTATCATTTCGGCCTTTTAATACTGTAGTATGTGATAATGTATCAATATATCTGGTCTAATCATTTTTTTCCATGACTGTATGACCCATATCACAAGTCAGTATTATTACCTGTTACAATGTTGGACCATCTCCTTTTCAGGTCATTCCAAATGTGTGAATTTTTTTTCACATCATAAAATATAATTACTGCTCCCCATCTGTAATGAACTGACCAATTAGGAGAGGTGTCCCGTTACCTTTGTCCATATATTGTATGCTGGCTGCATTCTATCCCCCATCTCCTTTGCAGAGCACTGAAGGCCACGTCCCCTTTTGCTGGCAGTTGACCACCAGTTTTTATAGCTACTGTAACATTACGCTAAGCACTTAAACCCCCATCTTCTCGCCCCCCACTTCCGCCATTCTAAACCCACATCAGATTTGTGCCTTTAACTGCCAAGCAGGGCACCAAACGTGTGATGTCAAAGTCTGATCCACGTGAATTTTTCTTCAAAAGCCCCCCCCTCAACACTTCCTATACCCACCATCCCGACCCATCCCATTGTCGAGTACTCCCTGGAAAAAGATCATGAGTGTGTTCTTAACGACTGACCCATTGGGGGGGCGTCCGTGGGTCTCACAGACGGTTGCTTTTCCCTTCGAAGCATATCTACGTTGTAAATATCAAGTAGCGGCAGAATGAAGGAGGAAGCACGCAGCAAACACTGTAATAACACTGAATTTATTCATAGGGCATTTTTCTTTTGTTTTCCTTCTGTTCTGTGTCAGGTTTGCTGTGATGTCACTTGCAGGTATTGATGACGTGTGCCAACCGTTTGGAGAAGAGAGAGAGAGAGAGAAAAAAAAGGCTTAAGTTGTAAATACAAGTCGGGCAAAGTAGCTACGGAGTCACTTAGTGTCACAGTGTGCTTTTATTTTGAAGGCAGGACGAGAGAAGGGACGATTCAGGACTTTTTTCCATGATCCACAGATATTTTTCTACAAATTTAAAGATCAAGATGATTCTATACACTGTTGAATAACATTGTAAAGGTGTAACAGATGCTGTATATCATATCATGTTTTTTCTGAAGTCGTAAAGCTTTACTGTATGATCTGTTTTTGAAGTAGTGCTTATTCATGATTTTTTTTTTTTTTAATTTCTTTGTTTTTTTTTCATTGTGATGGAAGCCTGGACAGCAGCACTGGTCACCCTATTCAGGAAAAACCTTTAAAAAAAAAAGAAGAAAGAAAGGAAAACCTCAGATGTTTTTTTTTGTAATAATAATAATAATAATAATACTTTTAGACTATATCTAATGAAGTGGATTTTGTAAAGAATCACTTTGCAGAGCAGCGGTGCTGTATGCATAGCACACAAACTCTGTAGTTCATAGTTCATACACACCTAATACAGCACAATACACTCATCCTTTCACATCCTTCTTTGCTTGCGTGTTCCTTTTTGTTAGGTTTTTTTTTTTTTTTTGGGTCAACTTTTGGAATCATTTCCTTCCGAGAGTTCCTCTTCTGGAATGCTCAACATTTCAGTGGAGAGGAAAAAAAAAAAAAAAAAGAGGAAGCAAAAAGCCAAATAGTGATGTAGTCATTTTGTTGCTACCTTGTTGTCGTCGCCTCCCTCCTGTAGCTTCAACCACAGTGTAGACTGACAACCAAAATGACCCCGGGGAGGAGAGCGAGAGCGAAAGAGAGCTCCTCCTTTCCTCCCCCATTCCCTCCCCTCCAACTTTGGAAAGCTTTAAAATGTTTGTTGAGGCTTTAGCACGTTTTTTTTTTTTTTTTAAGACCATTTGATCCTGTCATCAACAATGCGGAACACTTTCCCTTCTGCTTAGTTGAAGAGTGTGTGAGCGCTGTATGTTGTCGTTTAAAAAAAAACAAAACCGGATGCATGACTGTAAAAGGGATGCTTCATTCTCTCCCCCCGCCCCCCTTCGCCCTCCTCACATCTCAGCACTTCTGTCACACACACGAGATGCTGTTTTTCCGCTGTTTTTTGTTTTGTTTTCCTCATGTATCATTGCTTTCTTTATATCTTTCTATTTACTAAACGTATCATGTTGTTTGTTCTCAGCACTGTAAAACAGTCCCTTCTACAAACATTGAAAAGCAATATCACTGTATGAAACCTTCACAATGTATTTGTTATGATTGACATTTGATTCATCATCATTATTATTCACATGCACCCTAGGTGTGATAATTGAAGTAAATCTCTTTTATACAAATACTGCAAGTGTGATGTGGTAGTTTGTTGGTGTAAGCAAGTATTCTCAGAGAAAAAGGTTCACTTTTAAGGTGTTTACACCCCCCCCTCCCCCCCACACACACACACACAGGTGAGTGCCCCTTACATGAAAAATAATAGTTGCAAAGACAAATGACTACTTCATTGTGTGCAGGGATAATAATATTCTTCTTTCTGGCCATCAAACAGGTCGCTATGCAGAGCTGCAGGGGGATTTTGCGGCGGCGGTGCGAACCAGCGCCGAGCAAAAGGAGCTGATCACAAGACTGGAGCATGACCTGAGTACCATCCAGACCATGTCCTCCCTGCCTCGACCTGGCGCGGATGGTGCTGAAGTCTGCAACATCCCCGAACCCATCAAGGAGGCCTCCGCCATGTTTACTGGTACACGTGTTGATGGATAATTTAGTCACTATTTGTTAGACTTATTATGTTTCACTTAGGCTGCACGGTGGGAAAAAGTGATTAGCATGTTGGTCATGCGGTCCGGAGATCGAGGAGACCTGGATTTGATTCTCCGCTTTGGCATACTTCGGTTTCCTCCCACATTCCGAAAACATGCTAGGTTAATTGACGACTCCAAATTGTCCATAGGTATGAATGTGAGTGTGAATGGTTGTTTGTCTATATGTACCTCGCCTCTTGCCCAGCTGGGATAGGCTCCAGCATACCTCCTTGACCCTAAGCAGCATAGAACACGTTTATTATGGTGGTCATTTGTAGCGGTGTAAAATTTGCTGCATCATACTGAGTTCCATCATCATTTTCTACTGCTTTTCCTCACGAGGGTCACAGGGTGCTGGAGCCTATCCCTGCTGTCTTCAGGCAAGAGGCGGGGTACACCCTGGACTGGTGGCCAGCCAATCACAGGGCACATATAGACAAACAACCATTCACACTCACATTCATACCTATGAACAATTTGGAGTCGCCAATTAACCTAGCATGTTTTTGGAATGTGGGAGGAAACCGGAGTACCCGGAGAAAACCCACGCATGCACGGGGAGAACATGCAAACTTCACACAGAGATGGCCGAGGGTGGAATTGAACCCTGGTCTCCTAGCTGTTAGGTCTGCGTGCTAACCACTCGACTGCCGTGCAGCCTTAATTCATTTTATGATACAAAATGCAAATAAGTGTCAGAGGTCTCACAGTAGTGTATTGGAAACGTGTTGTCCAAAATTTAGCCTTCATGCTGGAGTTCAGATTTTATTTGTGGGTCTGTAGCTTTAATGCTAATGAGTGTGTGGCTCCAAGAAACGATAATTTATATTATAATGTCAAGATATGAGATTAAAGATAGCATTTTACAAGAAAAAACGACTAAAAGTTGAAATACTTGGTGACTCATTCATACCAGCCATTTTTCTAAAGGCGTCCCTTTGATTTTGGCGTATTTTTCAAGACGCACAGAATATTGTGTCTTAAGGCTACATATATCATATATACCCAAATATTAGAATCTCATCATTCATCACAGGGGAAATAAGTTTGTTTCTACCTTTTTCTGTTCTTTAGTTCTGCACCAAACATGATCTTCTCTATTGTGGAGGTCCATCATCACCTCTTTGTGCTTATCGTGCAAAAAAAACGTAAAAGACGTATAAGTATGTAAATAACAGTTGTGCATATCCCTATTTTTTGTGAGTAGTATATATTAGTAAACCTTCTATCCATCCATCCATTTTCTATGCCGCTTATCCTCACTAGAATAACAGGTAGTGTTACTGCACGCGTGAAGGTTTGTGGTGACTTGACATGATTTCCTATGGGAGCATTCCATGTTGTTCCAACCTCTTGTATTACAACTCATTGTGTACCTAATGAAGTGGCTACTAAGTGTATATTGCAATGAAATGGGATTTATAGGTGTGGTTTTTTTTCCAGATTCAGTCATGAGCATCCAACATGAGCTTCCTCAAGGTCAGATGGACTCTCTGCTCTCCATCATCTCCAGCCAAAGAGAGAGGTTCCGCTCCCGCAACCTGGAGCTGGAGGCTGTGAGTCAATGTCTGTCTCTCATACTACATTCTCTCCAAACACCTCCGACCTTCATCTCCATCCCTGCAGGAGAGCCGTTCTATGCAGCAGACCATGCAGGCCCTGCAGAGCGAGCTGGACAGCCTGCGAGCTGACAACATCAAACTCTATGAGAAGATCAAGTTCCTGCAGAGCTATGCTGGAAGAGTGCGTCTGTATTTGTGTTTTGTGAGGTTCTCCTTGTGAGGTGGAACTCTGACAATTGTTTGTGCTGCAGGGTGGAGGCAGTGATGACACGGTGATGCGTTACTCCTCCCAGTACGAGGAGAGGCTGGATCCATTCGCTTCTTTCAGCAAGAGGGTACAAAACACACACCGCCTCCTTCGCTAATAGTAATAATAATAGTTAGCCTCTTAGACGCAAATGGATGCCATTTTTAGTACCTACCTCAAAAATGGATGTGCCATTGTCGCTTGATTTGATACATACATAGACGTACATTTCTAAAATAATGGACACTGCTGGCTTTGTTTACACCATATTGCACAACTTTTATGCACTGCTACGCCATCTTTGCAGGGACACAATAGATGAATGCCGCTTTAAGCATAGCATGCTAACTAGTTACCCTCTGTTTTATTTATTCCAACTTAAGAAGACGAAAGTAAGAAGCCAAAAATATACCACTTCCACATGGAATGAGAGGATAACTTTTTTTAACTTGTCGTGATGACTGCTATTTTGTTTATTTGTTCAGAAATTGTCCAAAAAAAGTTATCTTCCCCATCCATGTGGAAGTGGTAAGTTATTGTTCTTAAATTTGTTCAAAAATTGTCCAAAAAAGACAAGATATACGTATGTAGTATTCTGGCCACTAGGCGTCAGTAAAGGTACATTGATGACACATGTACCTTCACGTTGTGTGGATCAGCCATGGCATGCCTGATGTGATAGAGTGAAAGGTTATCCTCCCAATTCATGTGGAAGTGGTAAGTTATTCTTAAATTAGTTCAAAAATTGTCCAAAAAAGACAAGATATACTTATGTAGTATTCTGGCCACTAGGCATCAGTAAGGGTATATTGATGAGACATGTACCTTCACGTTGTGTGGAGTCAACCATGGCATGTCCGATGTGATAGTGAAAAGTTATCATCCCTATCCATGTGGAAGTGGTAAGTTATTGTTCTTAAATTTGTTAAAAAATTGTCCAAAAAGACAAGATATACGTATGGAGTATTCTGGCCACTAGGGGTCAGTAAGGGTACATTGATGAGACATGTACCTTCACGTTGTGTGGATCAGCCATGGCATGTCCAATGTGATAGTGAAAAGTTATCCTCCCTATCCATGTGGAAGTGGTAAGTTATTGTTCTTAAATTTGTTAAAAAATTGTCCAAAAAAGACAAGATATACGTATGGAGTATTCTGGCCACTAGGGGTCAGTAAGGGTACAATGATGAGACATGTACCTTCACGTTGTGTGAAGTCAGCCATGGCATGTCTGATGTCATAGTGAAAAGTTATCCTCCCCATTAATGTGGAAGTGGTAAGTTATTGTTCTTCAATTTGTCCTTCTTCCCACTCAGTTTCAAGCTTTTTCGAATAAATAAACTTGTTAGCTTGGTGGAATGCTATCCTAGTGGCGGCAGTCTCTTGTGTTATTCCCTGCAGTGATACTGTAGCTTGAGAAAGACGTTGTAAACATCAAATAGGAGTGTAAAGGTGACTATAGGGGTGTTATTTCATGTCTATAGTGCTCTAATAATGGTAAAAATTATGGTTTTCTATGATGTAACTATGAAAATATTCAATTCATTCACTGAAATTGACTTGTTTTGCCGCTGTGATAGGAGCGTCAGCGTCGCTACCTGAGCCTGAGCCCATGGGATAAAGCAACCCTCAGCCTGGTAAACATCAAAAACACCGACATCGCCAGCATGCTTGCTGCACTAACTTCCTGTCCTCGTGTCTCTCAGGGCCGCATGATCCTCTCTAACAAGATGGCGCGGACTGTGGCCTTCTTCTACACCTTGTTTCTGCATTGTCTGGTCTTCTTGGTGGGTCGAAGGCAACGTGTTCCGCTCCGCAAATGAAAACGGCATCTAACATGTGAAGTGTTCAATAGGTGTTGTACAAGACGGCTTGGAGCGAGAGTGTCGGCAGGGATTGCTCTACTTTCTGTGCTAAAAAGTGAGTGATGGGTGTTTATTTTGACACTTAGGACATTCGATATCTTTTTTTAATGTCTTTCTCTTTTTCTCTCCCAGGTATGCTGACCACTTGCATCGTTTCCACCAGAACGACCCTAACCTCTAAGGTGTTGGGCGATGATGTCATCCTACAACATGAAGAAACTGGAGTCATTCACCCCCCCTCACCCCACACAGCTTTCGTGTTGCAGTTAGTAGACTAATCCACTAGGGGGAAGTGTAGTGCTGTTTAACCGTACAATCCCTTTCACTCCCCACACCCTCATTTGCATATTATTCTCTTTTAATCCTTTGCAGGTACTGTAATATCAAGCAGAAAAAAATACAAATAATCAATACAATACATATATAGCTATATATATCCAAAATAATTTTGCGTAATTATCATATAATAGTTTAGTTTTTCTGATTTTTGTAATTAATTAGACTGATTTCCAATTGCAGAAATTACCGTATTACTGTGTTGCTATTAAAAACACAATACGTTGTTTAGACTAATAAGTACTAATTAATCTTAATAATCTGCTCCACTGTCCATGATACTTTACTGAATTTTCCTCTGTATTGGATTCCAACACGTCTTCCTAATAAAGATCATACAGCAGGTTTTTGGTCGAACATTAATAATTCATATTATCACAGATTATGTCACCGTAAAGATTTTATATTAAATGTTCAGGGGAACATTGGAAACGATGGCCACCTCCACAATTTAAAAAAAAAAAAAAGCCAGGCTTTGCTACACATCTTAAAATAGAACCCAAAGCATGGGGGTTTTAAGTTTGGTGGTCTTGGTATGATTCCAGCCTCCTCCATCCGTCCCTCTTTCTCTCCTTTTAAAATATTGACGTCCTCCATCTGTAGAATAACAAAGGTGAGCCTAATGGCTTCGTGCTATTTTTTTCTTAGCGCAGCAGAACGGACTCACTGACTTTTTTTGAGGAAAAGTGCTTATGTCATCCTGCGGGGATGCATCTCCTGGTCTTGGGTTTAACGTGTCATACATGATTGTGTACAACTTTAAAATAGAAATCCAAAGAAAACTATGGGAAATGAAAAAGTACAAAAGTAATGTAAATACTGGATACCAAAAGTCAAAATAAGGTAAAAGTACTCACCATTGGATGAGAGCGAGTCATCTGGAATTAATACTAAGTGCAGTTATAGTAGAATTTTATTTCATTTCTTGCAAGGAACCTCTACCATGCTTCACAGTTGGACCGCCCCCCTACCTGAGGAGCACTGGTTTCTTCCACTTCTGAGCTCCATTCCGATTTCAGTTTCCAGTTGGCCGACCTACGATCCTTAACGCTGCCCGTTTCTTTACAGGGCTCCAACAGCAGGAACAGCTGACCTTGCTGATGCGACACAACCGCCTGTCTTGGTACTATACGGTACTATTTTTATAGAACTGTGGACTAATGATGTAATCACTGAGTGTCATTTTTGGCAGTAGCTTTGTGTTTCAGTGAACAAACACACCATTCATTCATTCTTTTGTGTGTGTGTGTGTGTGTGTGTGTGTGTTTATTTTCTGCCAGATAATTCATTGCAGCCCCTTAATCCCCCTTCACAACTATTTCCCCTCGCATCTTTTTTTTTTCTTTCTTTCATTCTCCACAAGCTAACACCCCTCTCTCTCACACACAAATACACTTCTCCCCTCCCCCTTTCCTACCCATGGGTGTTACCATAGAAACAGACCTCCTATGTCAGGTGGCTTCATACCCAAGCGCCTTTTTATTGCCACATCATTACCTATTCTTTACATTCTGGATTTATTATGAACACAAGGAATCACTGGAGGGGGGGTGCTCATGTTAAAAAAAAAAAAAAAAATCATGTTCGTGGTTAAAGGGCGCAAACTCAAACAACCAGCATTAAAATACACTTTGTTGTTTTTCTTTGTTTTACATTATGGAAGCCTTCTCATCCCTTTTATAGTCTCACATCCAAGGTATTTTGGGCCCGGCTCCAGTCAGGAGAGGTCATGTGACATCATGACATGCATCATCTGCTGTAGCCAGCCAGAGAGAGCGAGATTAACAGGTAGTGTACAGTACGTGGTGTTAGTGACATGACAACATGACACCTGAAGGATCCATGCTGATGGTTTGTCATCAGTTGTTGTGACCATAAGAATCATCATGATGACGCTTGTATTACAGCGTGGTGACAACCAATAACATGGAAAGAATGGAGAATGAGATATTCTTGAAAAGTACAGATATCAATGCAGGCGCTGTAATTCATTTATTACCCCAATAGAGTTATGTATGTTGCGTATTTTTATCTTTTTTTTTAATAAATATTTGAACCCTTTAAAAAATATTAGGGAGGTGTGTCCTTCTCACATACATTATTTTATGAATATTAATTATTATGCACAGATTTTTTTTAATTATATTTGTTTATATTATATTTATAATTGATATACGTAACATGGGCGGCACAGTGATCGAGTAGTTAGCACAGCTAGGAGGACCAGGGTTCGATTCCACCCTCGGCCATCTCTGTGTGGAGTTTGCATGTTCTCCCCGTGCATGCGTGGGTTTTCTCCGGGTACTCCGGTTTCCTCCCACATTCCAAAAAACATGCTAGGTTAATTGGCGACTCCAAATTGTCCATAGGTATGAATGTGAGTGTGAATGGTTGTTTGTCTATATGTGCCCTGTGATTGGCTGGCCACCAGTCCAGGGTGTACCCCGCCTCTCGCCCGAAGACAGCTGGGATAGGCTCCAGCACCCCCGCGACCCTCGTGAGGAAAAAGCGGTAGAAAATGAATGAATGAATATTATAACATGTTATACATTTGTAAAAATTCTAAAACACTAAATGTTTAAATAATTTTTGAAAATTAAATTAATACTACATTATTAAATATTAAAATATTAAATTTATTATTTTGTAATTTTCTTTACTTTTTTGTTGTTTTTGTTACATTAGTCAACCATTGTCCACATAACTAATCTTGTAGAACAGTTTTCCTCTGATGACCCAATCAGAGGACAGAAACATGCTGATGTCACTGTGGGCCTGCTAGCTGAAGTCAGATTCAATACAAAAAAATAAATAAAACAGCCCAACTAATAATTGTATGAAACATGAAGCAGATTGGGCGGCATGGCGGTCTAGTGGTTAGTGCGCAGACCTCACAGGAGACCAGGGTTCAATTCCACCCTCGGGCATCTCTGTTTGGAGTTTGCATGTTCTCCCACATTCCAAAAACATGCTAGGTTAATTGGCGACTCCAAATTGTCCATAGGTATGAATGTGAGTGTGAATGGTTGTTTGTCTATATGTGCCCTGTGATTGGCTGGCCACCAGTCCAGGGTGTACCCCGCCTCTCGCCCGAAGACAGCTGGGATAGGCTCCAGCACCCCCGCGACCCTCGTGAGGAAAAAGCGGAAGAAAATGAATGAATGAATGAATGAAGCAGATTGACGACCCTGGGCAGATTAGATGAACATGGCAACACATAAAAGCTGAAATCTGATTGGACAAAAACATCTAACATACAAATACACAACTGGAGGCTGTTTCCAATGTTTTAGCAGACTTTAGCATAAAGCTGTGTACTTAATAAAAGTGTGGATGGTGGCGTTTTTTGTGGGTTAGCTGGAGGTTGCAGTGCCCCTTCTCCTCTCTCCTCTCCTCTCCTCTCTCCTCTCCTCTGGAGGCTTCCGCCGATTCATCCTTTCCGGCAGGAAGCGTGCAAGGATCAATAAGAGGCGAGCGTCTCAGGAGAGAGGCAGAGTGCGACCCCCCCTCCCCTCTTGGCCCCTGATATACCCCGCCTACATGATATCTTGTACTGTCATCTTTTTAGTTTATTAGAAGAGATTCAGTGCTCGTTTATCATTAGTGATAACCTGTATCAAGTTGAATTTGGGCTTTCAATTGGTGCTCTGTATTAAATATAAAAAGTGCCACATTTCATGGTGTGGTGGCTTACTGTTCCCTGGCCCAGATGCAAAAATATCATAATGGTAGCGTATAAATGCTCTTTTTTTTGGACAAGTTATCATTGGTAATTAGAGATGGCTTTTTGTTTATATAGCATTTATATAGCAATTTAAAAAATATTTTCATGATTTTTATGCTGATATCGGGCCGATAATTATCGTTACTGATATGATCATATATGATATAATCATCCCTATTGGTAATAAAAGAAAAAAACAGCAACAATAAAGTAGCAATGTTGTTCTTCTGTCAATAAAACAGTTGCAACAGCGTCTCTGCTGGTAGCAACAAGTACTGCACTCAATTTAATTTGTCTCCAATATTGTGCCCATCCCTACAATATATATACATATATGCAGTGGTATGTATACTAGCATATATTATATATATATGTAATGATAATTATCGTTACTGATATGATCATAAATGATATAATCATCCCTATTGGTAATAAAATAAAAAAACAACAATAAAGTAGCAATGTTGTTCTTCTGTCAATAAAACAGTTGCAACAGCGTCTCTGCTGGTAGCAGCAAGTACTGCACTCAATTTAATTTATCTCCAATATTGTGCCCATCTCTACTATGTGTACATATGCAGTGGTATGTATACTTGCACATATTATATATAGTAGTGATCAATATTTCCATGTATTTTTACTATAACCTTCACATGTTTACACTTTGTTCTCAACTCTAGCATGAAGTTAGCTCCTTGGCTGCTAAAGATCTACCAGCTGACACAACGGGGTCTTTGTGTGGACCCGAGCAGGTGCGGCGTGACCGGGTGAACGAGAAAGAAAGGTTGGGATTAGCTGCTGCTCCACCAGCACCACCACCACCACCACCTGTCTTCTTCTTGACCAGGTCATTGTCGTGTAGGCCCTCAGGCCCCCGCTGCGAAGGCCCACAGTCAATCCTCTCAGGCAGGGATTAGTCGTAAAGACGTGCTACGCTAGACTCTCTGGGCCAACGACTAAGTGGTAAACATCAACAAGCCACGTGGAGAATCTCACGCTATATGATCCTATGAAATGGTCTCGGTTATTGGACTTATACTCCCCATTTATACTCCACTCTTATGTTGTTTATGGTCTGTTGTGCTCATATTTTCCAATTAGCAAGCACATACTAGCACTTATTATTAGCATGAAAGGGGATTGACCTTGACATCTTCCAACTGATTTACTTTTAGTATTGTTGCCTGTGTGTGCTAGCAACACATTTTCGACCAAAAATAAGTAACTAGGTCCAGGCATTGGACTTATAAAATGTGCCGTATATATTACATACGAATGAATGTCCTTATGTATTTCTAGAATGTCCCATGTGCCAGTAAAAATGAGCAGCGAGCTACAGCGAGTCCCCCCGGCCATACTTTGGACACACCTGCTCTTTGGCTTGGTGGCGTCAAAATTCGCTGGCTAAAACATACAAAAAAAAATGACAACACATTCAAAATAAGAGCTTATAAACATTTGTGGTTTAATTGTGAGCAAATATGCAAACTCCGATGAAGTATCACTGAAGTGATAAATTGATTTATTGACCTTTTTCTTAAAACACAAGCAAAACATTGCCACTGAGGCTAATTTCAGACTTTATCTTTTTTAAGTTGAAAAACCAAACCGGAAGTCCTGTGTCACGTTCCTCATCTTAGCTTGTTTGTGCTCGGTGGGCAGGCAGCTGAGGGAGGGAAGCAGCAAGGGAGGTGCAGCAAGCCGCTCAGTGCGTCTCCCTCAGGGATGGAGGACACTGGCAGACTCGGGCCGTGAAGAAGAAGAAGAAGAAGAAGAAGAAGGCATATCCGGAGGAAAGGACAGACAACGGACGGAAGGGACGAGAATGTTCGAATCCGAATAGGAGAATCGAAGCAGGATCGTGTCGACCACAAGCAAGCGTCATCATGACAGCAGCCCCGCACTGAGGTGAGCCTCTGTTGGTCTCTCATGTGTCAGCCAGCATCCTCCGTGGTTGATGCTTCGTGATGTGTGGAGGATGAGGATGGGCATGATAAACAGGAAGTTTGCTATGGCGTGAAAGACTCCTTAGCGTTGTGTGTTGTCAGTTTTAGAGAAGATGATGAACCCATTCTTGGATTGTGAAGAAGGGAGGTGGGGGGTCGCACTGAAAACGATCAAGAAGGGGGGTGGGTGGGTGTGTGGGGGGTGTCTTGGCTAGTAATCCGTTTAGTAGCCTTTATGGGAGGTTAAAAGTCCTCCTGTGGGTGGACGTGTGGTGGTGTTCCAGTTGAGGGGGGGTGGGGGGTACTCCAAAAGCGCGCACACACACTGTGGCTCCCATTCATCTTCTGCTGCACAGGCTGGATGTGTCAGCCATTCAGCAGCAGGCTCCATTCATGAAGTCCACTGTTGGCACAGAGCAGGCCTGCAACGCCACCACACTGGAAGGCCTTGCTTTCAGCCTGCTATTGACTTTCTCTCTGCTTGTCACACCACAGTCTCTTTAATAATAATAATCATTACTAGGTATACACGCAGTACATACTAGTAAAACTGCAGTACGCTATCTTGCTGATGTGTTTTCTTTTTGACCATCCTCTTTAGAAAACGCTCAATGGAAAGAAAATGGGCTGCACGGTGGTTGAGTGGTTAGTGCACAGACCTCACAGCGAGGAGACCAGGGTTCAATTCCACCCTTGGCTATCTCTGTGTGGAGTTTGCATGCATGTGTACTCCGGTTTCCTCCCACATTCCA
This sequence comes from Doryrhamphus excisus, assembly GCF_037039965.1. NCBI lineage: Eukaryota > Metazoa > Chordata > Actinopteri > Syngnathiformes > Syngnathidae > Doryrhamphus > Doryrhamphus excisus. The sequence continues at coordinate 15,850,007 of NC_136364.1, forward strand.
AAAACATGCTAGGTTAATTGGCGACTCCAAATTGTCCATAGGTATGAATGTGAGTGTGAATGGTTGTTTGTCTATATGTGCCCTGTGATTGGCTGGCCACCAGTCCAGGGTGTACCTCGCCTCTTGCCTGAAGACAGCTGGGATAGGCTCCAGCAACTCTTGTGAAGAAAAGCGGTAGAAAATGAATGAATGGATGGAAAGAAAATGTAACTTTCTTGAAGGTAACTAGTCACATGATTCCAGGATTCGTAGGGTTTGTTATCCGGCAAGTTAGCTTCCTCGCTGGGTACATGTTAGCTGAGCATGACTGACTTTTCACATATTTGGGTCTCCTGAGTAGGGGTATGTATTGGCAAGAATCAGGCGATACGATACGTATCACGATACTGTTATCAAGGCGATATATTTTTTTTGTTTTTCTTGTAGTTAAAGATTATTTCCTGGAAAAAACTGAATTACACCAGCAATATGCATTTACTAAACACATTTTTATTCCATTAGAACAGTATGTTATGCTGTATCACAAACTTTCCTCTGTAAAAACTTAAAGTGTAGCATTTGGATAAATAAAGCTTGAACATCCAGCTTTAAATTTACAAAAAAAAAACATAAAACACAAATAAATTAAATTATGTCTCAAGATCCTGCTCAAATGTTCACATTCTATTAGCTTAGAGTATACAGTCCCTGACTTATCCACCATCAGAACAGTATTTTTGTGGAACAAAGTAACTAACATCAGTAAAAAGTCCTTATAGGATGCTTGAAATAACCATTATTTAACAAAATAGTGATATCAATTAGAAAAACAAAATACCTGCAATATCACAGTACTACTTTTATAGTATACAAAAGGACCTTCGCATTGCGTGCTAGCGGCAGGTCCTCATGGTGTCTCACAGATTTGTCGTGTTTCCCAAATACTTCCTGAGTCTGCACTTGAATAAATACCATATACAGTCTATGATGAATGCCTAAAAATACCGGTATCATACTTTTTAATATCGATGCAGTATCGTGGAGCGAAGTATTGCGATATATTGCCGAAACGATATTTTCTTACACCCCTACTCCTGAGTGCTAATGTAAAATTAAAATATCAATGTCCGGCTTTGATTGACACGATCGGAGTTTGGGCTCATCATCATGTTGGAAAACTACAGTTTCGGCTTCACAATTGTCAGGTTTAAACCCCAACACTTGTAAAAAAACACTGCCTGTACAAAAGAAGACACAGAGAGATGAGTTTCTTTTTACTTGCGAGGAGAGATGATGGAGACTGCACAGTTACAATCCTCCTACCAACTCTGAGACAGTCACCTCTTTCCTCGCATTTTATTAGTTAGGAACGCCCTAGTTACAATGAGGTTTCACATTCTAAGGGGAGGGGGGTTTAACTAAACAAGTTGAAACCGGTTCTTTGTACAATATGTTATCCATAAGGTGTGGGTATCTCATCCTTGGCATGTGATCCTCTGGACACACACACACACACACACATATTCTTTGAGGTCACATCTACTTCTGACCTGTGCAGTTATGCCTCCAGAGGGTATGATAAAACTGTCTGCTGAGGAATGTTCTTGTCATGTTCTGTTTTCCCTTAATCATGATGTACACCACAAATTCAGGGTCACAGCATTAATCTTACATTGCTATGTGAGTGATATAATATACATGTACAGTGTTAATTTTATTTTGTTATGTGAGTGATAATTACTTTTTGTGCATGTGTTCTTATCTCGGCACATTTTGCATGATGAAACTTCTTCAAGGTCGCTGCTGGCATTCCCAGGCACCTGCAAGATTAGTGGTGTTGGGAGTAGCTGGTCAGGGTCTGGGAATGCTGCTTCAAAACACTCAAGACTATTGTCTATTGTCTAAGCCAGGGGTGGGCAAACTACGGCCCGGGGGCCACATCCGGCCCGCTAAGTGTTTGAATACGGCCCGCCTGTTCTAAATTTCGTTATTTGATGTGGTCTGTTGTTTACAAAGTGCTCCTGAAAAAAGGGACACAAGCACATAATAATAATAATGATAATAATAATGGCTGCACGGCGGTCGAGTGGTTATTGCGCAGACCTCACAGCTAGGAGACCGGGGTTCAATTCCACCCTCGGCCATCTCTGTGTGGAGTTTGCATGTTCTCCGCGTGCATGCGTGGGTTTTCTCCGGGTTGCCTCCCACATTCCAAAAACATGCTAGGTTAATTGGCGACTCCAAATTGTCCATAGGTATGAATGTGAGTGTGAATGGTTGTTTGTCTATATGTGCCCTGTGATTGGCTGGCCACCAGTCCAGGGTGTACCCTGCCTCTCGCCCAAAGACAGCTGGGATAGGCTCCAACACCTCTGCAAGGAAAAGCGGTAGAAAATGAATGAATAATAATTACAATCAATTTATTTATACATTTGTAAATAAATGTATTTAAAAATTTATAAATAATTGTTTTTAATTTATTTAAATTTATATATAGTCTGGCCCCCCCATCAATTTTTTTAAATCATTGCGGCCCGCGAGTCAAAAACTTTGCCCACCCCTGGTCTAAGCAAACGGATATAAGGGTGATAACTTAACACTATAATGATTGACTTTACATTTTATTCTAACATTAACTAGCGCTATAATAATTGTATTTACATTTTATTCTAACAACAATACAGTACATGTTAAAATTCAGGTTTCCCCTCGATTAACCGCAGTGCAGGCAGCACTCGTGCAGCCCCAAACCATGATGCTACTCACTTGCGTTTCTAGCTATGTATCTCGTATCATGAGATCAAAATATAATCTTGCAATAATGAGTTAATAAATTAATCACAATTTTGCCTAGTTAGCTTTAGTTAGCTAAAGTTAGCTTTAGCCATGCGCTGCTTGCTCCATCATGAAAAGACGCTAACTTTGGATCTCTCATATGTGATTTGTATTGGCTACAGTTCTCCTTCTAGGCCAGGGGTCAGCAACCTGCGGCTCCAGAGCCGCATGTGGCTCTTCAGCCTCTTTATTGTGGCTCCCTTTGCGATGCTTGAATATTTTTAACACCCGAGTGGGGAAAATGCACGTCTTTTGTAATGAGTTTTAAAAAATCCAACTTTGTCTGAGACCATGAATGCATCCTGAGTGAGTTCTGACTGCTATCCAGTTCAGTACATGAAGGAAAACAAGTAATACTTACCTACAAATCTAAAAAATAAATTCGAGATAATTTAAAAACAGCGGCATGGGAACTTGTTTTTACGTTTACAGTAGTTTACACATACATTTAGTATGTAAGTTTATCTCCAAAACTAGCAAGAGTACTCCAACTCGTCTTTTCTTATCTGAACTACTTTGATACCCCCAAATTCCCTCCAATGTTGTTTTAAACATACTATATGTTTTGCGGCTCCAGGCTATTTTTCTTCAGTGGGCATTGGGTAAAATGGCTCTTTTCATAGTAAAGGTTGCCGACCCCTGTTCTAGGCAATGTAGCTTTGCTACTGATCCAGATTCCCTTAGGTCTGGTTCCGGTTTTCCTTGTCTTTCGCCTCCAAACAGGCAGGAACCTTTTCCTCTCTGTGAATTGCTTTAAGTGCACAGACAAAAATGGTGTGGAGATTAATAAATAGCAAAAGAAATGCTGCTTTTTAATACAGTTGAAAAGCCAACAGGAAATGCTGCAAATGTTTTATAGACGGTACGAATTGGAGGTGAGAAAATACATGTCATAAATGGCAATTTACAGAGTGAAAGCTTGCATTGTTATGACATATTATTATACTATATTATCATAATATTAGTGCTGACAATAATATTCCTTTGAAAAAAGCACCTGCTTTGTTTTGGGATGAAAAAAAGTCGTACTTTTCTTAGCTTTTCCCTTCGCTTTTGTGAGGGCGAATTTTGCGTACAGTTGTGATTTGATGCAGGTGAAGCCCCCGAGTCCCTGGGTTTCATGCCTGTACTGTATTTGGGGGTCAGGGTGGGGGGGGGGATGTCTGTGGTCATCTGTAAAATTAGTTAGACCTGGTGGGTGTCAGAGCGACAGGAAATGGAAGTCAGCGTTGGAATGTGTGTCTCCCACACGCTGCAGCGTCCTTTTATCGCTGGCTGCCATATGGACATTGCTGCCTGCGATGGAGGACATGCTAATTTGAGATTTGTGCAATGATGGCGGGGGGGGGGGGCAGAAGAAGGAAAGACAGGCATGCCATGCATGGTGGGGACATTCAGCTTCAGTTTGTAAACAAACAACATGGCCGACGTGGACCAACATTATGGGAGACTTTTTTTCCTCCCCGTGGTCCCGTGCTGTCAAAAGTTCCCATGGCATTATGAGGTTATCGGCAGTCAGGTCAAAGGTCAGAGCCCGACTCGAAGACTAAAGGGAGGTCACCAACGGGGGTTATTACAGGTGACCCCTACTTCTGCTTCTTGTCCAACAATTCTAACTGAGTATGACTCAGTTAGCATTAGCGTTCAGTTAGCATTCAGGCAGCTGTTTTTATGATGTCCTGAAGTGTCCTCACTCCACATGCAACCCTGGTCTTATTTACATCTTATATAAGACACCATCATTAATGAATTCATAGTGATGGTGCATGCGTGCGTGCCTCCATGTCCTGTACTCAGTGTGCTGCTAGCTCTGTGTGTGTGTGTGTGTGTGTGTGTGTGTGTGTGTGGGGTGCAGGCTAATCTTACAAAACATGGCCGAAAATTCAAAAATTCCCTGGGGTGAGCACACGACATGACCAATCATGCTCATTTGCCAATCACTGCGGGCACGCTGCTGGCAGTGTGGGATTTTTCTTTTGGATGCAAAACATGTGAAACTGCACTGCACTCGACAGACATCCCATAATAAACATCATCTGTTTATTTTTTTTACGGAGGGGAAATATACAGTATATTGAATATCATACAAATAAGTGAATAATCTGTAGTGTGAATATAAGTTAACAAGTGTATAACAGAATAAAAGTACTCCAACATACTACAGTATTTGTACACGTTTGCCTGCCTTGGAGGCGATTCGTAACGTATATTTAATTATTATATATTATATATTATTATTATAATTCGATGTTTTCTTTGTCATATTGTACTGTGTATAGTACATAAGTTCCAAGCATGCCGACTCTATACCATACCGTATGTATGTAGCTTGTATTATTATTATATTATTATTATTATATTATATATATTCCACTATACTCCAGGTTCTCAGTTATAATTCCGCCATAATTTTTGATGTATTTGAAATACTATTGACAAGCTGGTAATATGTATTTATGTGTACAAACCACTGTATGACTTGTTAACAGAAGACATTTTATGACTCCTCCCCTATTTCCCCACTGGACACTTTGATACTGTATATCTTTCTGTTATGATTATCAACATTTCAGTTATGTGTTTTTTTTTTTTTTTTGCTCTATTTTTCCCCATCTTCCTGTTTTTCTTTTGGGAAAAAATGTATTTCTACCAGAGCCTTTTCCATCGCTGCCCCCCACTCTCCGGAATTCTTTGCCACCGACCTTCCCACCTTCAAAAAAAACAACTCAAAACCGACCTGTTTAAATCTGTTTTTAATGTCTAACTTTTTATACCTGACTGCTGTGCCTCGCTTTTAGCCTTGTTTTTAGCTCTGAATGAATGTATGGATGTTATATTTTAATGTCAACTACTTTTTTTTTTTTTTACTCAACTCTACAAGAGAGGAGAAATATGATCTCAGGGAAGAACTACATTTGAAACACTTATATGCTAGGACTACGTTAAAAAGCCATAGCATTTCAGTATGTGGAATCAAACTATGGAATGGATTGAGTAAGGAACTCAAACAATGCACAACGATGAGCCAATTCAAGAAACAATACAAGCAGTTGATGTTTGCTAAATACAAGGATGAAGAGTCTTGAACCAGTCATGATGTGCTATATATATCACTATATTGACACTTACTATGGTACCCATTATGTCATTGGATGGTCATATCACCTCGTACTTTGGTACGTGACAAAAAATAAAAACATTTAAAAGAATTAAATAATAAAAAAAATAAATTAATTAATTAATAAAAAATAATACATATTTGATATAATAAAATATAATTAAATTTAATAATTTTAATAATTTAATACAAAAATACAAAATATTAAATTATATCAGGAAAGCAGGAAGTGAACAAATGTAACAGTTACTGATTGTAAAAGTACCAGATGGAGGGGTAGGATTTAATAAGCTTTGCTTCTTCCTACTCCTTTTGGACATGTGGAACTGTGAACTGATTATGGGATGCATTCAATTGTAATCTGATGCACGTTCAAATGAAATAATACCATTACTTTATTTTCTTCACTGTAAAGCGTCTTTGAGTACTCTGAAAAGCACTATACAAATAAAATGTATTATTATTATTACCATACCAATAACAAAAACAAGGCACGGGTCACAAAAGGCCCCTGCTTTTATAGCCCAGGGTTGAGCGTGTGCTTTGGTCGTCAGCAAACAACGGTAATTAAAGAAAGAAGGTTGTTAATATAGCTGGTAATTATAGTTTTTATTGCAAATGTTGATCGGAAATTGGAAAACAAGGCAGAAACTGAGTTACACAGGAATTAATGTCGACCTCGGGGGGGTTAAAGCCTTTGTAGCTTAGTATAAAACTGCGTACAGGTCTGCACTAATACCATCACCCCCAGTGTTTGATTAGCACTGCATTACTGTATAGTGCCGTTATTGTGATGAGTGTAAAACTGCGTATCCATGCATGAAGCTCCTCTGTTGTTCTCTGTGATAATCCACAATAACACAATGTTCATCAAGCATATGTCCTTCCTGGAGGGCTGCCGGAGATACAAGAAGAGGAGGAATTGTGCAATGTGAGGCTGCAGTTTATACAGCATTGTTTCTTTTTTTTTTTTCCTCTGCTCCCTGATCACTGACGGATAGCTTAGCACTGCGGGAAGGCGGAGGAGGTGCAGGAGGCGCAGTAGTGCTAGATCTTAACAGAAGATAGGAGATGAGATAGTGGAAGGAGGCCAGGAAGGCTCCAGTGGCTGCGAGCCCCGCTCCCCCTTTGGTCCTCCTCTGTTCCCACCTCCACACTTGATTGTTTTAGCAGCTGCAGCCAAAACATGCAACCCTTCCTTCCCCGCCGTCCTCCACCATACTCCACTGTCCTTCTTTCATTCATGGATGCTCCTCTTGCTGTCAGTCATAAGTCTGCTGAGGTTGAGGAAAAAGACAGCCTCCCCGTGCCGTCCACTTCCTCCAGTCCGGTCCCACGGTTTGAGTTTCATGCTGACTCGGTGAGTGTGTGTATTTGTGGAAATGTGTGTGTGTATGTGTGTGGTCATTACACTTAAGAGAAGCACATCCTAATTTGAGAAGCGAATCTCGGCGTACGTGTTTGTTGTTTTGCTGAATGAGTGGAAAGTTGCCCCAGCGTTGGTTTTTAAATAGCTGAATGACTATCGACTGCCTCATAGCTGCCAGCTACACGTGCTTACACACACACACACACACACACACACACACGCACACACACTGAAAGGATGGATGATGTGATGGATGCATGAACACAGATAGCAGCTTAAAGTGGATTGATTCGTTTATCACCGCTTCCATGTCAAGCCTCTTTTATGAGAGACTGATAAGTAAGTAACGTGCTAAATTAATACACAATAAGACATTCAGACCGTAGATAAGAACCTCTTGGGTCAGGTGTGGAGATTGTTTTCATTGTTGGAAAGGTTTGAATACATCTATGTCTTTCATTCATTCATTCATTTTCTACCGCTTTTCCTCACAAGGGTCGCGGGGGTGCTGGAGCCTATCCCAGCTGTCTTCGGGCGAGAGGCGGGGTACACCCTGGACTGGTGCCCAGCCAATCACAGGGCACATATAGACAAACAACCATTCACACTCACATTCATACCTATGGACAATTTGGAAGTCGCCAATTAACCTAGCATGTTTTTGGAATGTGGAAGGAAACCGGAGTACCCGGAGAAAACCCACGCATGCACAAGGAGAACATGCAAACTCCACACAGAAATGGCTGAGAGTGGAATTGAACTCGGGTCTGCCAGCTGTGAGGCCTGTGCGCCAACCACTAGACCACCGTGCAGCCCTGCACATATTTATTCATTCATTTTCTACCACTTATCCTCACGAGGGTCGCGGGGAAGCTAACTTGCCGGATAACAAACCCTATGAATCCTGGAATCATTTGACGAGTTACCTTCAAGAAAGTTACATTTTCTTTCCATTCATTCATTCATTTTCTACCGCTTTTCCTCACAAGGGTCGCAGGGGTTGCTGGAGCCTATCCCAGCTGTCTTCGGGCGAGAGGCGGGGTACACCCTGGACTGGTGGCCAGCCAATTACAGGGCACATATAGACAAACAACCATTCACACTCACATTCATACCTATGGACAATTTGGAGTCGCCAATTAACCTAGCATGTTTTTTGGAATGTGGGAGAAAACCCACGCATGCACGGGGAGAACATGCAAACTCCACACAGAGATGGCCCGAGGGTGGGTTTCCGCCCACATTCCAAAAACATGCTAGGTTAATTAACGACTCCAAATTGTCCATAGGTTTGAATGTGAGTGTGAATGGTTGTTTGTCTATATGTGTCCTGTGATTGGCTGGCCACCAGTCCAGGGTGTACCCCGCCTCTCGCCCGAAGACAGCTGGGATAGGCTCCAGCAACTCACCCTTGTGAGGAAAAGCGGTAGAAAATGAATGAATGAATGGAAAGAAAATGTAACTTTCTTGAAGGTAACTAGTCACATGATTCCAGAATTCATAGGGGTTTGTTATCCGGCAAGTTAGCTTCCCCGCGACCCTTGTGAGGATAAGCGGTAGAAAATGAATGAATAAATATGTGCAGGGATGCACGGTGATTGAGTGGTTGGCGCACAGGCCTCACAGCTAGGAGACCCGAGTTCAATTCCACTCTCAGCCATTTCTGTGTGGAGTTTGCATGTTCTCCCCGTGCATGCGTGGGTTTTCTCCGGGTACTCCGGTTTCCTCCGACATTTCAAAAACATGCTAGGTTAATTAGCGACTCCAAATTGTCCATAGGTATGAATGTGAGTGTGAATGGTTGTTTGTCTATATGTGCCCTGTGATTGGCTGGCCACCAGTCCAAAGTGAAGACAGCTGGGATAGGCTCCAGCACCCATGAGGATAGAAAATGAACGAATGAATGAATGAATATTTATATTGGCTCACTTAGTATTCGACCATAGGGTTTAACTATGGATGCTTTTAGAGGACAAACCATTGTGTTGAGTGAACTCTGAGCGAGCTCCGTCATTAAAAAGCCTCCACCACGTGTGGAATTTTTGTCATCCTGTGTGTGTGTGTGTGTGTGTGTCGCCCAGCCTGCCCACTTCCTCCTTCATATCCTTTTAAGCTCACGCTTCACAGAAACAAATAATGAAATCATCATGTGTGTCCTAGCACATGTTCCCCTTCCGGGGAGTCTTTCGTTGTCAGTAAGTTCCTTTACGGATATTTTATTGTGGTCATCTATGGATGCACTGCAGTGTCATACGCGTGGAGCGGGAATGCCAGGATGAGGGGAGAGGCTAGGCTCTGCAAACGTGCTCATGACTTGGCAAAAAAAACAACAGTGAGTGAGATAGATGGCCACCGTCTGCCTCCAAGTGCTTTGATACACAACACACGAGCAGATCGTTCCCGATAATCTCATTGCTTGTCAGAAAACTTGAGCTGGGGAAGCTCACAGCCGTGCCAGACACGGGCGATTTCCTTTTTTTGATCCCTGTTTCCTCTTCTTTGAACCCTGGATTTTGGTGTTATTAAACCGCAATAGCGGTACAATAACAGGAAATACATTATGGAAGGAATGCCATGCAGGGAAGGGTGAATTTTGCCTTTATATGAAATCGGACATTTGTTGAAGTGTGATTTACTACTGACACGTGTATAAGAATGATAGTTGAAACCGAACATCTTTTAGTTACTATTATGGATGTCCGATATTGTCAATATACTCTGAATTCCCCATACCGATACTGATATATATATAAAAAACTGTTTATGTTACATAAACACTGGACACCTTTTGTGTTCATATTAATTTTTCGTGTAGCTGAATAACGATTGTGTTAGCATATCTTATTGTTCTCTATTTTTTTTATTGTTAGAACTTGCCTTGCAAGATGTGCTATATATATCACTATATTGACAGTTACTATGGTACCGGTTATGTCATTGTATGGTCATATCACCTCGTACTTTGGTACGTGACAAAAATAAAATTAAAATTAAATTAAAAAAACAAACTATATTAGGAAAGCAGGAAGTGAACAAATGTAACAGTTACTGATTGTAAAAGTACCAGATGGAGGGGTAGGATTTAATAAGCTTTGCTTCTTCCTACTCCTTTTGGACATGTGGAACTGTGAACTGATTATGTGATGCATTCAATTGTAATCTGATGCATGTTCAAATGAAATTAAACCATTACCATTACCATAAGATGATGTAAAATCTGTTTTGGTCAAGTAGTTAGTAAAAAAATTACCCGAAAAATTGCGACTTATACTCCAGTGTGACTTATGTATGGTTTTTTTTTCTACCTAATTATGCATTTTTGGCCTTGTGCGACTTATACTCTATTATAGACTATTTATAGTCCAGAAAATACAGTACTATACCATCACAAGCAGTTTTTACTTGTTTTCGGTTTGGGTTGTTTGTTTATTTTCTGTACATTGTTCAACAAGAGACCAGTACATGAATGGTGAAGATCAATGCTGCGTTGACTCCAGAACGGTTTTAACAGTATCTCACTAAAGGCCAAAAACGGCGTCTCTTTCTTCAGTTTTGATGAACTTATTTCATTTTCCATTCGTTACGAAAAGTAGCTCTTGAAAGATGAACCCTGGTGCATAAAAGGGAACAACATTCCATACCTATGCAGCCCCGCATCATGACCCATGACTGTGTGTTGACTCATTTTCTGTACACTGACTACTCTAAACTGGAATGTACGGAGTTATTATGTGTAAAAGGTGATTGTAAAAGTACCAGATGGAGGGGTAGGATTTAATAAGCTTTGCTTCTTCCTACTCCTTTTGGACATATGGAACTGTGAACTGATTATGTGATGCATTCAATTGTAATCTGATGCATGTTCAAATGAAATTAAACCATTACCATTACCATAAGATGATGTAAAATCTGTTTTGGTCAAGTAGTTAGTAAAAAAATTACCAGAAAAATTGCGACTTATACTCCAGTGTGACTTATGTATGTTTTTTTTCTACCTAATGATGCATTTTTGGCCTTGTGCGACTTATACTCTGGAGCGATTTATAGTCCAGAAAATACAGTACTATACCATCACAAGCAGTTTTTACTTGTTTTGGGTTTGGGTTGTTGGTTTTTTTTTTAAATGAGAATCTGTACTTCAACATTTTTCAACAAGAGACCAGTAAAAAGCCAAAAACAGCATCTCTTTCTTCAGTTTTGATGAAGTTATTTCATTTTCCATTCGGGCGTGGTTCCGAAAGGTAGCTCTAGAAAGATAAACCCAGGTGCATAAAAGGGAACAACATTCCATGCCTATGCAGCCCTGTACACTGACTACTCTAAACTGGAATTTATGGAGTTATTATTATAAAAACCGATGACATCAACATTGTGTTCTTACCTTCCTCTCCAGCCTGTCCTCGGTGGGTTGGCATGGCCCAGTGATGAACGGAGCGGTGGTGCCTGGTAGCCCGGAGCTCTCCTCCTCGTGCCCGCTACCTGACTGGCGAGAGTTCTGCGAACTCCACGCTCGAGCCTCGGCCGCTGACTTCGCCCACAAATTCCAACGCTTCCTGACGGAAAATCCATGCTACGACTCACCCGGTGCTGATGCCAGCTTCTCGCAACACTTTGCCCAGCATTTCCTCGAGTGCTTCTCGGCTGCTCTGACGCAAGCCCGGGAGAACCAAGCATCGTTAGCGGGGGAGGACGGACCGAACGTTGCGCCCAAGTACAGCATCGTTCCTTTCCTGGGGATACAGGGCTGCCCCTTGTCCTACAGTCACGACCTCTACCAGAGACGCAAGGACGCTGGGGCTTCCAGCGAATCCCTGGACAGCATGGACAGCGGAGGGGGCGGGATAGAAGGTGGAGGCAGCGCCACTCCCCGCGTCCAGGGAACTCAACCGACGCACAAGGTGTCCGCTTTGGGTCAATCCCGAAGTTCCGAGGATGTGTCTGTGAGCCATCCCAAAGCTCGCTTCAAGAAAGGCTTCTCCTTAAGAAACATGAGCCTTTGCGTGGTTGATGGAGTGAAGGAGATGTGGCATCGTCGTGCTTCCCCAGAACCGGATGGTCCCTCTTCTGCTAGAAAACCAAACGGAAGTGCCGGAGGCGGCGGCGGAGGAGAGGCGGCGGCGACGGCGGCGGCAGGGGAGAGGTGGTCCCAAAAGCTGAGACTACCCAGAGGCTCACAGGGCCACAAGGCCGAGATGCTGGAGATCCAGAGGGAAGGAGCACTGAGGTACATGGTGGCTGATGACACCAACTGCATGGGTGCTGCACAGTGGCAGAAGTGCCGTCTGCTGTTGAGGAAGACCAAGAGGGATGAAGGAGCTGAGCGGTTCTTGCTGGAGTTCTACGTGCCACCCAAGGTATACAGTCATAAAATCATTGCCCAATCACATTTTATTATCATTTAGGAGATTATTATTATCAAATAGGAGAGCAAAATTATAATTTATTCTGTAGGTAGCAGCAAAAACGGGTTATACATAATAATTCATTCATTCAGCTGGAGCCTATCCCAGCTGTCTTCGGGCGAGACGACTGGTGGCCAGCCAATCACAGGGCACATATAGACAAACAACCATTCACACTCACATTCATACCTATGGACAATTTGGAGTCGCCAATTAACCTAGCATGTTTTTGGAATGTGGGAGGAAACCGGAGTACCCGGAGAAAACCCACGCATGCACGGGGAGAACATGCAAAATCCACACAGAGATGGCCGAGGGTGGAATTGAGCCCTGGTCTCCTAGCTGTGAAGTCTGCGCGCTAACCACTAGACCCCCGTGCAGGCTATACATAATATAATAATATTATGTTATAATAATAACATAATAATATTGAGTAAAAAACATGGCAATATAAAATATTCCAATATATTCTAATATAAAATATTGGACACCAATGAATTAGCTAGTATTTGCTAGCTTATTAGCGCAACCAACATTTTAAAGCGCATGCAGAGGTAGATAAACCTCATGGTACCTCAAATGAAGCTTCTGCCATCTTGTGTTTTCAAAACAAACAAACAAAAAAGCACGGGTAGGTTGCCTACAGCCGCAGCTGTGACAGATTTTTGACCCAATGCTAATTTGAGACCCTGGCTGTTATTTTTTTTTGTAGACACACCCGGCAGTTATTGATGACTTAAAGGAAAACTGTGCTTTTTGGGGGAATTTTGCCCATTATTCACAATCTTTGAGAAACATGGACACATATGTATTTCCCTTTTCGGTGCATTCTAACGAGAGAAAACAAGTTAGTATTAGCTAGCTTATTAGCGCAACCAACATTTTAAAGTGCATGCAGAGGTAGATAAACCTCATGGTACCTCAAATGTAGCTCCTGCCATCTTGTGTTTTCAAAAAAAATATAAAAAAAGCATGTATAGGTTGCCTACAGCCGCAGCTGTGACAGTTTTTTGACCCAATGCTAATTTGAGACCCTGGCTGTGATTTGTTTTTGTGGACACACCCGGCAGTTATCGAAGACTTAAAGGAAAACACCGCTTTTTGGGGGTATTTTGCCCATCATGAACACATATTTATTTCCCTTTTCGGTGCATTCTAACGAGAGAAAACAAGTTAGTATGAGCTAGCTAGCTTATTGGGACCAAGAAAAAACTGAAAGAAAAGGGCAGCAGTGTCCCATTTACATAATTGACTTGTATATAAATAGCGATATTTTTATTGTAGCAGCTAACATGAAAAACTATATTCATCTCGTGGAGAAACAACGTTTTCGTTTTAATTAGAACACATATTTATTTACCTTTTCTGTGCATTATAACGAGAGAAAACAAGTTAATATAAGCTAGCTAACAACGCACATCATTGGGACATACATTCGTCGGCTATCCATGCTTGGTCATGCATTACCAAAACCTATTTCCTAAGCGCACTGATTTAACCCAGGAGCTTACGCTACTTCCGTCAACAACAGCAGCATGAAAAAAAAGACGTCCGCGTCTTCCAGCACAAGACTTCCGCGCTAAAAAACAAACAAGCATCATGTTGAGTCTTTATTGCGAAATTGAGAACTTTTCGTCTGTTCCGTCTGCAGATGAGCTGCGAGCGAAGAGTTCTCAATTTCGCGATCAAGACTCAACATGATGCTCGTTTGTTTTTTACCGCGGAAGTCTTGTGCTGGAAGACGCGGCCGTCTTTTTTTCATGCTGCTGTTGTTGACGGAAGTAGCGTAAGCTCCTGGGCTAAATCAGTGCACCTAGGAAAGCGATTTCGGTAATGCATGACCAAGCATGTTTTGCCAACATATGTGCATCCCAATGACGTGCGTTGTTAGCTAGCTTATATTAACTCGTTTTCTCTTGTTATAATGCACAGAAAAGGTAAATAAAAATGTGTTCTAATTTAAACATTTATCCCGCCACTTTGATGGCTTTTGTATATTTTGAAATTGATTAAAATGTCCCTAAACCTTCTTTTTGAACTTGCCACTCACTAATGATTAGCCATAAAGATTAATTGATTGTTCAATATTCTTGAAGTCCACCATCTTGTTTTGTCTTTTCCCACGCACACACACACACACACACACACACACACACATATGTTGCTAGTGGCTGTACAGCTGAGTGTGTATAAATGGGCCTTTGAAGGTGGCAGGTGGGAATGTGTGGGGGGGTGTGTGGAAGCACAGGTGGAGTTATATAGGAGTCGGATTAGAGCGTGGGAAGGACCCCGAGGAGTGTGTTTGAGGTCTGAAGGTGGATGTGGGGAAGTTGTCCCATTGACCTCGGAGAGCACATTGCAGAGTTTCTAAATCAATCAGTTCCTCATCTTGGGCAAGTGTCCAGGGTGTTGTTAGAGGAACCAAAATAGCTCTGTGAGTCACAGAGGAACATGAACTCTACTAATTGTTCCTTGGCAGTTTCACACTTGTGTTCTATTTGTGTTTGGAAAAGCACATTGAAGAATTAGAGGTCTTTTAGAGCAGAACTTCTCACTGCTATCCCGTTCTTCCAAATCATAACAGTGCTGAGTCAGCAGGGTTGGATGATTAAACTGACCACTACAGTCTCCTTCCTGGCTCCATCGGTCTGCTGCATGATGACACAGCAGATGCCCACTGGTGTCCACCCACTCTGTGCTTTATAAGGGGAAATGGCAACTCTCTGACCTACACAGAAACTTTACAATGACTATATTTACAATATCTGACAAATATAAGTATACCCAGTTATATTCCAGCACCAATATATTCCAATATTTTATTATATCTTCTCATGGGACATAAACTTGGAGTACTTGGCTATAGTACTATACACTGATAATGTGTCAACACAGAGCCGTTATTGCCGAAATAGGAGGCATCACAAAGTGTGAATATTTAGTGCATGGATGTCCGAAGTGCGGCCCGGGGGCCATTTGTGAGCCATATTCCAAAAATCTAACAAGAAAGGTAAAGGGCCGCATGGTGGACAAGTGGTTAGCCTCTTGTCTGAAGACAGCTGGGATAGGCTCCAGCATACCCACGACCCTAGTGAGGATAAGCGGCATAGAAAACGGATGGATAGATGGAAGCAAGTTAAAAAAAAAAAGTATATATATGAGAAAAAGTATTATTATGAGAATAATGTAATATTATTAGGAGAAATGACATCATATTAGTGGCTAATTGTTAAAATGTTAAAGACAAAATATGCTAATTTTTAAAGCCATAATATCAGGAAAATCAAATACAACAACAGCTAAGGTTGTACTTTTTTTTAATAGTTACAATGTTACTGTAATTTTATGGGAGTAAAATCCAAATATTAATAAGAAAAAGTTGTAATCTAATGAGAAAAAAAATATTATGAGAATAATGTAATATTAAGATAAATGACATCATATTAGTCGCTAATTGTTAAAATATTAAAGACAAAATATGTAAAAATTTTTAAGCCATAATATCAGGAAAATCAAACAAAACAACAGCTAAGGTTGTACTTTTTTTTTTAATAGTTACAATGTTACTGTAATTTTATTGGAGTAAAATCCAAATATTAATAAGAAAAAGTTGTAATCTAATGAGAAAAAATAATATTATGAGAATAATGTCATATTAGGATAAATGACATCATATTAGTGGCTAATTGTTAAAATGTTAAAGACAAAAGATGCTATTTTTTTTCGAAGTCATAATATCAGAAAAACAAACACAACAACAGCTAACGTTGTACTTTTTTTTAATAGTTACAATGTTACTGTAATTTTATGGGAGTAAAATCCAAATATTAATAGGAAAAAGTTGTAATCTAATGAGAAAAAATAATATTATGAGAATAATGTAATATTAGGATAAATTACATCATATTAGTCGCTAATTATTAAAATGTTAAAGACAAAATATGCTATTTTATTAGGCATAATATCAGGAAAATCAAACAAAACAACAGCTAAGGTTGTACTTTTTTTTAATAGTTACAATGTTACTGTAATTTTATTGGAGTAAAATCCAAATATTAATAAGAAAAAGTTGTAATCTAATGAGAAAAAGTAATATGAGAATAATGTAATATTAGGATAAATGACATCATATTAGATGCTATTTTTTTTGAAGTCATAATATCAGGAAAAACAAACACAACAACAGCTGAGGTTGTACATTTTTTTAAAAATAGTTACAGGAGTAAAATTGAAATATTAAAAGAAAAAAGTTGTGTAATATTTGAGACGAAAAGACGCAATTCTGCAAGAATAAAGTCATTATATTATGAGGGAAAAACGTAGCATAAAGAAAACGTAGAAATATTAAAGGAAAAAAAAAACAATATTTTGAGTACAAACAAAACAAGATGAAGTTGGAATTTGGAGGAAATTAGGTTGGGGGGAAAAGTCCTAATATTCCGAGAAGAAGATTTACAGAGATGATTTAAGAAGAAAGTTGACATATTATGTTTATGTTTAAAAAAAAAAACAGCAAAAATGTTGGGGAGAAAAGAGCAAAGACCAAAGTTAATGCTAATAATAGGCTCTTTTTTAGGGTACCTATATTAGGGTACCTACAGTTGTAATTCCCAACCTATGAAATCATCATATAGTTTTATTTTAGATGTGATATGGTTTGCACGAATATCAGTAGCTTCGCTGTCACAGACATGCGTACATTGTCTCCGCCCACTGCAGGCTTACCGGAAGCACTGCCTCTCTGAAGTGTTTTCTTGACATGTGATCCTCAGACAGGAATTGTGGGTGTGGGCGGCGGCCAGGATCAAGATGCAGTTACTCCAGACAGATCAGCTGATAAGCCCCAGCCAGACCATCAGTCTCCTGACACACACACACACACACACACAGAACAGAACTAAACGTCTCAAACACACCCTTGGATCTGTCCAGATTATCCTTGGCGGAGGGCAAACGGAGGCCAAACGGGGGCCACTGTGATCACGTCTTGTAAACGCTTCCTGTTGTACGTTGGCAGCAATAATTGGTCAGGTTGTGCGCAACTTTTTCTCATGTCAGACTGGAGAGTGGGAGTGGGGGTGGGGGTGTGGCTCGGTGCTACATGTCTCATTTGGACCTTTAATTATCATGCATAGGGGGACAATTTTGAGGGTTTCCTGCCATATAAGCAGAAACAGGTTGTCTAATGGTTGTTTAAAAGACCAGTTTAGCACTCTAAGTATGGTGTTTTATTGTCAAATCGTAGTCTTGTCATCTTGGACCCGTTTGTAATTGCACATTTAAAGTCGTCTTTTTTGGGGGGTAGCACAAAATTAGTGTTTTTTTTCCAGTGTAGAAACTACTATAATATTTTCATGTTCCACTGGGATATAAAAAGCAACATGTAGTCACCTAGTAACCTAAAAATGACATCCTATGATCCTTTTTGGAGGTATAATACCGTACACTTGAGTAAGACCCTCAAACAATGCACAACGATGAGCCAATGCAAGAAACAATACAAGCAGTTGATGTTTGCTAAATACAAGGATGAAGAGTCTTGAACCAGTCATGATGTGCTATATATATCACTATATTGACACTTACTATGGTACCCATTATGTCATTGGATGGTCATATCACCTCGTACTTCGGTATGGGACAAAAATAAAATAAAATAAAAACTATATTAGGAAAGCAGGAAGTGAACAAATGTAACAGTTACTGATTGTAAAAGTACCAGATGGAGGGGTAGGATTTAATAAGCTTTGCTTCTTCCTACTCCTTTTGGACATGTGGAACTGTGAACTGATTATGTGATGCATTCAATTGTAATCTGATGCATGTTCAAATGAAATAAAACCATTACCATTACCATTACTTCAACGCTAATTATCATTACTTCTTGGTAAAACCTTTTAGCATGATGCTGTTCTATACCACTGCAAGCTACAACCACAACAATACGATATCTGTTAAATGAATACCTCCCTAGCATGTGATATATAATATAATATAAATTGCATGCATCACTCTAAACACAGTAGAAACTTACTGAAACAGAAAATAATACCGCGTTAAAAATACAACAACAAAAAACAGTGGCTGTAGGCAACCTCCTGATGTAGGTTGTTTTTTGACATCTTCAGCTTCATCTACCTTTAAAATTCTACTTACACTTCTCAGCTGTTGACGTACTACGCTATTAATGCTGGCTGAGCATTTTGCTCCTTTCTACTATTCCAACATTGGTTCTGTTGCTGCTCTATTGTGCAATATTGTCACTAAATGAGCATGTGGTCAAAGAGTGCTATGTTTTACTTCACCACTCAGAATCACCATTAAAGTAAAAAAAAATAACATTATTTTGTAAATATTATTATTTTGTGTGGAAACCCAACTGAAATTGAAGATATATATTTTTTATTCATTCATTCATCCATTCATTTTCTACCGCTTATCCTCACGAGGGTCGCAAGGGTGCTGGATCTCAGCTGTCTTCGGGCGAGAGAGGCGGGGTACACCCTGGACTGGTGGCCAGCCAATCACAGGGCACATATAGACAAACAACCATTCACACTCACATTCATACCTATGGACAATTTGGAGTGGCCAATTAACCTAGCATGTTTTTGGAATGTGGGAGGAAACTCGCGGATGCATGGGGAGAACAGGCAAACTCCACACAGAGATGGCCGTGGGTGGAATCGAACTCGGGTCTCCTAGCAGTGAGGCCTGCGTGCTAACCACTCGACCGCCGTGCAGCCTATATATTTTAATTTGAAAAAAAAGTAAATAAACATGAAAGAAATGATTATTACATGTATACATAATAACGTGCAATTCTCTTTTTCATATTCAGTCGTCCAAAGCGAAGGTGAGCATCCCCTTGACAGCCATCGTGGAGGTGAGGACCACAATGCCTCTTGAGATGCCCGACAAAGACAACACTTTTGTTCTCAAGGTAAGAAATGCTACTAAATCACCTTTTACTCGCTACTTATTCAAAACGATCTTGCAGGTTATGAATGTCGAATGTTTGTTTGATCCCGTAGGTGGAAAACGGGGGCGAATACATCCTGGAAACTATTGACTCGCTGCAGAAAAACTCATGGGTCGCTGACATCCAGGACTGCATAGACCCCGGGTAAACCACCAGATAAATATTTGCTGTTGAAGGGAAGGAAGAAGATGTTTGGGGGTGGTTGGATGGAGAGAGGGGGGGCCGAAGGGGAGGATGTGAAGAAGGGACGGGGAGAGAAACACACACAGTCATTAATCATCCAATTAGGAGACATTTTGACAGGCTTCTTGTACACAAACACACACCACCGACATTCCTCCTCATTGGTCAGCTCAGGATGTAAACAGTAAACCGTGTTCGGAGAATATATGCGTGTGTTCGCTTGACCCCTCCCCTCCCCCTCAACCCCTTGTCGACTTGTGTACAGCGACAGCGGCGATGACATCGAGCTGGCGTCGTGTCCTCACGGTCAGGCCTCCTCCAAAGACTGCAGCATGGTGGCCTCCTGCAGCTGTGAGCTGCTCTCCGAGGGTGAGCCCGGCGACGCCGTCATGTCCTTGACTGATCTGCTGATACATGAGATTGTGTTGTAATGGATGAAAACGCAACTTGTTTAGGTGTGTATCGAGCTCCGGAGAGGTTATGTCCTACAGCAGCCGAGCATTACAGTGCCCCCTCAGTGCGTTGCAGGGAACCCCCCTTCACTCAGCATCCGTCCCACATGCCTTTAGAGCGCTTCCTGCAGTCCCCGGAGGCCCAGGGCTCCAACCCTGCAGCAGGCAGTAACTTCTATACTTATCCTCGCTGCTTCTTCTTTTTCTTCTTCTTTTCTCCAGAAGCTCCTAGCAGGACAATGTTATGGAGACGAAGAAGAAAAGCAGTTACTCATTTCTTGCTGTGACTTTGCTCAGGTGGCGTTGAGGGAGCCAAGCTCTCAGAAGGTGAAGCCAGCCTTGCAGGGTATCCGTGGTTTCACGGGACGCTGTCCCGTGTGCGAGCGGCGCAGCTGGTGTTGGCGGGCGGGGCGAGGAGCCACGGGCTTTTCGTGATCCGGCAAAGTGAGACGCGGCCCGGCGAGTACGTGCTCACCTTCAACTTCCAGGGCAAAGCCAAGGTAAGGCGTTGAGAAACACACCTGTTAAAGCCAGAAAGGGAGGGAGGCGGGAGTGCGGGGACGAGAGGAGAGGGGGGGCGGGCAACAATAGAAATAAACGACATGACTACATTAGCGATTGTCGATGGCAGCCATAAAGTCCAGACTAGAAATAACAAAATGCTAAATCAAGTCGGAGCATTTCTTCCTGTCACTCACACACACACATACTCCAGTGGCCTAGCCAAGAGAGATGTAGTGCTGAAAAAACATAAGAGGAGGCTATTAAACAGTGATGAAATGATATGCTATAATACTACATACGTATATATACGTACTATAGCTGTATGTTATTGCTGTGTATTTATATAATATAAATACAATATAATGATATATAAATAATGACATCCTGTTATCTTGTGTAAGACATTACCTACATCCTGTCAGCTGCCAACTCATCCTCCATGCTGTCGTGCTTCCACACCCACACCGACATAATGACCTCTGACCTCGCCTGCCTTCTTTCCCCCGCCCAGCATCTGCGTTTGTCCGTCAATGACAACGGGCAGTGCCACGTCCACCATTTGTGGTTCCACACCGTGTCGGACATGTTGAGACACTTTCACGCTCACCCCATCCCGCTGGAGTCCGGAGGATCGGCTGACATCACGTTACGCTCCTACGTTCAAGTGCAGAGGAGCACCCCTGCAGGTACAAGGCAACACCAGACACATATAGACAAACAACAATTCACACTCACATTCATACCACAGAAATATAAGACGTAGAAAGCTCACACCCGGACACAACACACAGAGCGCGGTGTCTCCACCGCGCAGTGCTTCAGCGCACACGCCGCCATCTTGTGTAGCACAACAAAGCATTTTTTATGCTTTGTCGCCAGAATTTCAGAAACCATCAGTAAAAACGTTGGAAGTCGCAAATGAACAAGGTATAGTGCTACACAAGATGGCGGACTCGCGGCGACAAAAACGTACGGCTCATGAGTTCTGTGATTCATACCTATGGACAATTTGGAGTCGCCAATTAACCTAGCATGTTTTTGGAATGTGGGAGGAAACCGGAGTACCCGGAGAAAACCCACGCATGCACAAGGAGAACATGCAAACGCCACACAGAGATGGCCGAGGGTGGAATTGAACCCTGGTCTCCTAGCTGTGAGGTCTGCACGCTAACCACTCGCTCA
Organism: Doryrhamphus excisus; assembly: GCF_037039965.1. Classification (NCBI taxonomy): domain Eukaryota; kingdom Metazoa; phylum Chordata; class Actinopteri; order Syngnathiformes; family Syngnathidae; genus Doryrhamphus; species Doryrhamphus excisus. Next base: position 15,872,013 of record NC_136364.1, read on the forward strand.
CCATGCAGCCCCAAACATAACATTCATTAATTTTCTACCGCTTATCCTCACGAGGGTGGCGGGTGTGCTGGAGCCTATCCCAGCTGTCTTCGGGTGAGAGAGGCGGGGTACACCCTGGACGGGTGGCCAGCCAATCACAGGGCACATATAGACAAACAACCATTCACACTCACATTCATACCTATGGACAATTTGGAGTCGCCAATTAACCTAGCATGTTTTTGGAATGTGGGAGGAAACCGGAGTACCCAGAGAAAACCCACGCATGCACGGGGAGAACATGCAAACTCCACACAGAGATGGCAGAGGGTGGAATTGAACCCTGGTCTCCTAGCTGTGAGGTCTATAATGTGTGAAAGCACCTTTGTTTTAATAAACACAGAGAATTCCAATTATTGTTTCTACTCTATAAATCTTATATAGATAATAGATAATAGAGATAATAGTGTCTTGTTCTCATAGGCAGATTTATCCTCCCTAAAGAAGGAAGCAGAGCTCCAACTCCATGAACCCTCCACACTGGCATGCCATGAATACCCCCCCCCTTGTACAGGAGGGTGAGGGGGCGATTATACCGCAAGAGCTTTGCATGCTGGCCTCAAACTCGCCGACCCAGCCCTACTTTGGATAAAGAGGCCCTCTGTGTTCACACATGCTGGATGTCCACACACACTCACAACGCTTGCATAGAGCGAGGGTTTGATTCTGCTGTAAAAGGCGTTATTCAGTGCTCAGAGGCGTGTCTTTGGCTCCAGTGTTGCATCGAGAAAAGATAATAAAGGAAGCCCACACTAGCCGTGTTCACACGCCGCTCCGTGAAAGAGCCTTTGACACTCGGTCAACTCCCACCAACAAGGAAAATGCAATATTATTGTGTCATGCATTTCTCGATGATCCACAGATGTCACCGTGCCACCAGTTGTCACCCCACCCAGAGACGCAGGCTGCCGCCCGGACTCTAACCCGCAACATCTACACCCTCCTGGCATCCAACCCTCCACGGGGCCTCCTCCGGATACCCCTCTCTCTTCGAGTACCTCCTCGTCACCCACCGCCCTTCCTTCCCTCTCCCGTAGCGACCCAGGTACAGGGGGCGGCTTACAGAGCCGCAGCAACAGCTCGGAGCGTCTACTCGAGGCCTCTAGTGGTGCGTCCGAGGACTACCACGATGCTGATGGGACTCGAAGGGCCCGAGCTGTCGAGAACCAGTACTCTTTCTACTGACATGACGTAACGGCACACGATAGTCAAGACTTGCTGTGTTCAATGACGAAAATGGTCCAAAACCCTGCAGGATCAAAGGTGATGCTTGTTTTTGTTTCAAACAAGCAATTTCCTGTTTGTCTTAACTTTAAGAGCGGAGGTGAGGCTGAGGCCGGGATAAATCCATCAGGTCGTTGCAGCTGTGTTTCACACTGTCAGAGCGTAACGCGGCGTGACGCAAAAGGGCTACAAGGAGAGCACACTCACAGTGGGGCTGGATGGATGGATGGGTGGATGGATGATGGAAAATAAGAGCGCCGAGGATGTGTGTAGGCAGAAAAAGCAACAGGAAGTCATCCCGTATTCTCATATGGCTTTCATTCACTTCATCTCACCACTTCCTCTTGACACAAAAAAAAAAAACTGAAATGACCCCGAAAGCAAGACTCCAGCTTATGTTTGGAAAGCTGCTTCGAGTCCATCTTTGGTATCCTCGCCGCTTCCCCCTTGTTAGCACGCAAGCGATGGGTGTGTTAGCATCAGTTCTGAAGGTGATGGAGGTCTTCTTATGTTGCGTTTCAGAAAACTGGGACAAATCGATATAAGCAAACTGGTCCCATTTCGGACACATGGTCCGATCTAAAATATGTTTATGTCATGCAGCTTGACTTCAAGGTCTGAAAATTCCCACTCCCCAGTTTTCCGGGGGCTGCTTCGAGTCCATCTTTGGTATCCTCGCCGCTTCCCCCTTGTTAGCACGCAAGCGATGGGTGTGTTAGCATCAGTTCTGAAGGTGATGGAGGTCTTCTTAATGTTGCATTTCAGAAAACTGGGACATCGATATAAGCAAACTGGTCCCATTTGGTTGACACATGGTCCAATCTAAAATATGTTTATGCAGCTTGACTTCAAGCGTGCTGGTTTGAGGTCTGAAAATTCCCACTCCCCAGTTTTCCGGGGGCTGCTTCGAGTCCATCTTTGGTATCCTCGCCGCTTCCCCCTTGTTAGCACGCAAGTGATGGGTGTGTTAGCATCAGTTCTGAAGGTGATGGAAGTCTTCTTAATGTTGCGTTTCAGGAAACTGGGACAAATCGATATAAGCAAACTGGTCCCATTTGGTTGACACATGGTCCGATCTAAAATATGTTTATGTCATGCAGCTTGACTTCAAGGTCTGAAAATTCCCACTTCCGAGTTTTCCGGAATGCATCGTTAGCGCCTCGATCACAGTATCGGTATCAATTCCTTCTTTAGCATCGAACTAGCTTTTCTCCTGCAGCATAAACGTATTGAAAAGTGACGTTGGGTCTCTGTGACAATGTCAGGGTGGCTCTCATTTTGTTGTCACACTGGCTTATTTCTATGAGTGTGTGTGTGTGTGTGTGTGTGTGTGTGTGTGTGTGGTATAGTAAGAGTATTTTTTGATGATCGCTATGCTACAGTAGTGTTTCTAAAACAGGGTTTTTTCTGGGGTCCCTCTGTCCGGTGCGGGTACTGTGCTAATGACATGCTGTTCATGAATATATCACGTTCAATTCCCGCCTTGAAAGATGTGATTAGAACCAAAATCCAGCATTTATCAAATGATGGAACAGAATCAGCACAGCAGACTACTGGGAGAGGATGGCCATGCTTGACCGGGACATATGCGGCGGCTTCACTGCTTTGCTTTAATATTCAATAAGAAAGTCATATTTAGAATAATTAAACAAACAAAGTGACATCTTTAACATATCAATGAGCTGTGCAAGCGTGGCCATCTTGCAAGCATTTCCAAGAACAGGCATCGTTGGAGCGGATGGAGCAGTTAATGTGCCAATTTGAATCCTATTTTTAAAGCATATTTATTCTTTAAGTTGTTGTAAATGCGCCCCAACCCCATGGAGTCTTATCTTTGTGCAAAAATGGTGGATTCTCAAGTGAACACCCCCCACCCACACCTAAATATCACAGACAGACTCATACCCAGCCCCCCCCTCTTTTTTTTTGTTTTGTTGATTTTCTGTTGTCTGGCGACGTTTTGAAGAGTCTGTGCAATTCTTGCTCACATCTCCCCTTGAGTTTATTAACACTTCGTAAAACAAAAAAAAAACAATTCTGTTGAGTTTTGAAGAGTCTGTGCAATTTTGTACAAAGTGACGTACTTGACATACTACTTTATATTTCTGTGAATAAAATGTGAACAACACCTATATGTTTTGTGGTTTACTCTAATAATGCACATATGGTATATGAGTATCTTTTCACAATGAGTGACGTCAGTATGATGTACTAGGGTGCCCTCTACAGATGGAAACTCTGCATTACAACGGACATACAACACTACATATGAGTTTGATAGGTTTTTAATAACAATGTACCAGCATATACTATATATTTTTTGGATTGAAATGAAGAAAATTCAATTCAAAACTACATTTTGGCAACAAAAAAAAAACTAAAATCAAACTAAAATCACAAACATTAATTGTGATGATGCTGTCATTTGATGGAGAACTTTCATTTTCTACCGCTTATCCTCACAAGGGTCGCGGGGGCTGCTGGAGCCTATCCCAGCTGTCTTTGGGCGAGAGGCGGGGTACACCCTGAACTGGTCGTAAGCCAATCACAGGGCACATATAGACAAACAACCATTCACACTCACATTCATACCTATGGACAATTTGGAGTCGCCAATTAACCTAGCATGTTTTTGGAATGTGGGAGGAAACCGGAGAAAACCCACGCATGCAAACTCCACACAGACATGGCCGAGGGTGGAATTGAACCCTGGTCTCCTAGCTGTGAGGTCTGCGCGCTAACCAATCGCCCACCGTGCAGCCCCAAACATTCATTCATTTTCTACCGCTTATCCTCAAGGGTTGAGGGGGGTGCTAGAGCCTATCCCGGCTGTCTTCGGGCGAGAGGCGGGGTACACCCTGGACTGGTGGCCAGCCAATCACAGGGCACATATAGACAAACAACCATTCACACTCACATTCATACCTATGGACAATTTGGAGTCGCCAATTAACCTAGCATGTTTTTGGAATGTGGGCGGAAACCCACGCATGTACAGGGAGAACATGCAAACTCCACACAGGCCGAGGGTGGGATTGAACTCGGGTCTCCTAACTCTGCGACCGCCATGCAGCCTTGATGGAGAACTTGTTTGCATTAATTTTGTTTTTTGTCCCAAGTCCAGAAGAATCCACTAGTCCGTGCCTTGAAACGTCTTCCTGTTTCATGGCGTTTTACCAAGGTTTATGACAATGAATCCCGCCGTAAGCATCATGACCACTGCGGTGAGCTCCATCATGTTGCTCTGTCTCTGCTTGTGTATCTTCTTGCTCATCTCCTCTGCACGCTGCCTCCTGGCTCGCATCTCTCTCTCTTTCTGCAGCTGCTCGCCGTAGTGGGCCTGATAGAAGGCGTCGAAATCATACATAGGTCTCCGTCCACTTTGGGAGAACCCACTAGATTTAGGGGTGTCTTTGGAAGTGGGTCGTCCTGCATCGTGGATGTCTGACATGCTAAGGATGCCCCGGTCGTATTTCCTCCTCAGGTTGTTGTTGCCCAGCACGGTGTAGGCCTCGCTGATCTCAGAGAAGCGCTGGATGGCTTCTTTGTTCCCAGGGTTTTTATCAGGGTGGTAGACCAGGCACTGTTTGTAGTAGGCCGTCTTGATTTGGGACTGTGTGGCATTGGGGGACACTTTGAGGATGTCATAGTAGACTGTCCTGTTTCTGTACAGGGGGGCAACTTTAGTGTCACTCGTCCTGCTGTAGCTTCTTGGTTTAGATAAGCACAATAAGCTTTCCGACTCCTGCTTTACTTGAATGAAAATGACAGTGCAGAAATCCCTGCGCTGCTGAGGGGAGCTGCAGCTGTTAAGACGACCGGAAATGACCCCTCTGCTCCAGGAAGTCCTCCTGGCAGGTAGAAGTTCAGCAGATAAACAGCTGAAAGCAGCAAAACCTTGAAAAATATTTGTTGGAAGACATCCAATAAAACAGGAGGACTTTCCTTCCACATTAGCGTTGTAAAGACAAAATCCATTCACGTGATGACTACTCACTCGGCTTAGTTCTATTTTGGGTTCTGCCGGTATGCACTTTGGCTGAATGTCGTCGTCATTACGCGTTGAATTATCACAATTCCGACTGCTGCTAATATTGACATTTGCGCAACGGGTTCCAGAAACCTCGCACATCGGTCGACCCTGGCTGTATATGAAGCTTGACAAGCGGCAAACTCCGTTGCCCAGTTTAAGGGTAACCTCTGCCATTTTCCCTACAGCGAAAAACAACCCAACTAACTTCCGCATACGTCATACTAGAAGAGACCAATAGGAATCAAGCTTTACAGGATGCAGTCATCATGGCTGACCAATCACAGAGCAGAATAGCAAACGATCCGCCCCATGTTTTAAAAATATTAACTACTAAAATATCAACGACAACATGCTTGTCAAATTTGCTAAAGTCGTCTTTTTAGCCGACCAAAAATAATATACATATGTATTTGGTGACACGGGGCATGTCACACATATTAAACCATCACACGAACATGCTTTGAGAATAGCAATATGCACCTATTCTATCTTCACACTTGAATCATGTTCGTAAACAAAACTTAAAATATTGTCACCATTTTTAAATTGGTTATACTAATCAATAATAATTTCATTAAAAAAAGAATAATTTATTTGTTACACATTTCCATTATTGTATCGTTTTATTTATTATTTTATTTTACATGAGTGAAAACTGCCGCACATGCTCGTCTGTGTACGCACATGGACAATAGGTGGCGACATACTAACCTTCCGACTACAACGCGACTTAATCGTTCGACGAAGAAGATAGCCGGGCATGTAGAGTTGGACTTCACGTGTGTTGAATCTTTTACATTTAACTTGATATATAGTAGAAAAAAATAAAATACAATTAAAATATTTTCCTTAGATGCTAACGCACACACCAAGTAAGAAGTATGAGCTCCTGTCGACGACCAGAACACACGGCCCCTGCGGATGTGGTGAGTTGACTTTTTTTGTAGTGTTTTTAGCAGGTCGGCTATGTTAGCTAGCTAAGATTGGGTTGTTTTAGCCTCAATTCAAACAATACGGTATACTTTTATATTGAATTTGTTATTGTTATTTTGATGTTTTCTCTCCCAGTTTTACAATGCGGAGGAGGCGAAGAAGTACTCTCAGAAGTAAGTCTGGTTGTTATATTCATGTCACCTCTGATGACTGATGTGTCGAAATCAAAACGACACTTTATTCGTTTATTGTGACGTCACACCGAAGCTATTGACTCTTTCACCACACTCTACTGTATTTTTGTATCTATGATGGGACAAGTAATTATTTATTTGTAAACTACATTTGCATCTACAAATGTCAATAAAGGGTAACCATAAATGCAATTTTGAAATATAAATCTGCATTAAGTTGCTTCTGGTTGACTGGTTGACTGAGAAGTTGTAGCATGAATTCCTTATTTTTGCTGTTTGTCAGCTCTCGAATGATCGAGATTCAGACTCTGATGTCTGAGAGAGCCGTGGAGCTTTTGAGCCTGCCAGAGGGACAGCCGTGCTTTCTGCTGGACGTGGGGTAAGTCATTGAAGACATGAAACTGGATATACGTGTATATACAAGGCTATACTTTGTTAATACACCCATTGAAGAACATTAAGAACATCTCTCGCAGTTGTACACTACTGTACAGTACTGCAAAATATTATTATAAAATAAAATGGTATTATTTACATCTTTGGTGTCATTGAGGTGAAACGTGGGTTTGAGTCAAACTGATATTTTGTCTCAGGTGTGGTTCAGGTCTGAGTGGTGACTATCTAACAGAGGAAGGACACTACTGGGTCGGAGTTGACATCAGCACAGCCATGCTGGGTTAGTGCCAACATTCTGTTCTAAAGATTATGATCTTAGACATCCAGGTTTTTTGCGTAACATACAATATAATGTATAACATCGAATATAAGACATCACTTGTTTTTTTTAAGAGCTGTTTTTGGGGAGGAAGAAAGTTCAGACAAAAATATACTATCAATATCAAATGGTAGACTTTTCCAGTTGGTCTCGATTGTTGTGGATACATCTCTCCAAGTTACTGATGTTTGTGTGTGACAGGGAGAAAAGCTCTGTCTGTATTTGAATCATACAACGTCTTTTCCCTTTTTTTGTACGGCAAAAAAATGTCTTCCTAACATTATTTGTGTTGTTACACCAATGTATGATCTGTTTCAGATGTTGCACTGAACAGGGAGGTGGAGGGAGACCTTTTACTGGGAGACATGGGCCAAGGCATGCCTTTCCGAGCCGGAACCTTTGACGGTTGTATTAGGTAAAGTATTTGAACACACCGTGTATGAGTGGAATTATTGGGAATATATGTATTAATTGGTTTGTCCTCTGTAAGTATCTCAGCTCTTCAGTGGCTATGCAATGCTGACAAACGGACGCATAGTCCTCCCAAGAGACTTTATACCTTCTTCAGTACGCTTTATTCTTCTTTGGTAAGTTTGATGCAGCATTTACACTGGAACCTCTAAGGTTGAACACACCTTTCTCCTTACAAGCAATAATGTGAATTGAAATACAAACTTGAAATGACATTTTAACATGCCCAACTGTCACAGTAGCCACGTATACATGGACCCAAATATTCCAATTCCATTCGGCTTATTTGCTCAAACTGAAAGTATCTAACATTTGAATACACCTCATTCCGAAAGAAAAGTGCTAATCCGAATGAATATATAATCGGATTCACAGGGGTGGAATATTCCTTTCCCCAATCCGATTGAGGTATCTTGTACCCACTTAAAAGGAAAATTGTCAGGGTGTGGTCTTCTTCGTGGTGTTTTTCTTCTTCTGTTGTTCATTGGCGGTTGGCAAGCAGCTTTCGTGTGCATTACCGCCATCTGTGGAACAGAATCTAAACCCTTCTATACGCCATTCACAAGTCCAGTTTTATTAAAAAAGAAAATATACATCTATATAAAATATGTGCCACGCTAAATTATAAAATATTAGCAAGATTGAACTTTCTTTTCCTGTTCCCAGGTGCGTTCTTTCAGCGAATGCTGAGATATGACGTAACACGCAGCTCGAGACGTTCTTCGATTTAAAAAAAAAACAAAAATGGAGGCGAGCAATCGGCACTGGACTGCTGCGGAAAGTTTGTTTTTGAATCAAACTAAATTTCAGGACTGGACGAACGAAAAACTGGCAATACGGAGTTATTCCAACAAGTGAAAGAAAAACTGGAGGAAGTCGGTATCACGTGATGTTGGTGTTTATGCTTTACTGCGCATGCCCCATTGACTATTCTGGTTGATTATAGCGACGCATGTAGACACGTGATTGGAATATTCCTTTCCATGTATACCATTGCTTTCGGAAAGGTCATTCGGAAAGAGAAAAAATGTAAACGTGGCTACAGAAGTAAGTTAATCACTCTTAAAAGGATAAAAACATAGTAAAAGTTGAATTCCGAATTGTATAACTCAACCTTTGAGGTTCCACTGTTGTCAAAATAACAAAGAGCTCTAATGACACCAGTTATTCTCCACCTTTCAGTCAAGGGGAGCACGAGCTGTTTTTCAGCTTTATCCAGAAAACTCCGAGCAGGTGAGTTCCAAGTATTAGCGGGATGAGGGTTTGAGGAAAATTGCCCCCTTCTCCCAACCTCACTTTTCCTCCTCTCAGCTGGAACTGATCACATCACAGGCCATGAAAGCAGGCTTCAGCGGAGGCATGGTGGTGGACTATCCCAACAGCAGCAAAGCCAAAAAGTCAGTTGCTTGCACCAGCGGGGCTTTTATTTTGGCACGCGAGCTTCCTGTTAACATGTGAAATGAGCTGTAGTGTACCTGCATCAACGTAGTATTTATCTTCAGGTTCTTCCTGTGCCTGTTTGCTGGCGTGACCGGTGTACTGCCAAAGGTAAGATGTAAACAATTGTAGTCTTTGTACAGCTGTACCATCTGTATAACATTCAATCGTCATAGGGTTTGGGGTCAGAAACTACAGATAGAACAGTTGGAAACCAGGTCCAGTATTCAGGACAAAGGTAAGACACACACACACACACACACACACACACACACTCTGATGCAATAACCTGCTTATGCTAATCAGATTATGTATGTTTGATTAAACCCTGAAAGCCTCAAATCTTCTTTATTAAATTAAGAAGCTGCGTCAGGCTAAATGTGCACCAGAAGATTGTCATAATATATTTTAATTCGGAATATAATATATTTAATTACTGAGAGTTTTTAATAACGGAAAGGAAACAAGCTCTGTGTAGACACATTAAGCAGAGTATGAGGTCACTTTGTGTGTGTGTGTGTTTTGAAATATGAGATGCTCTCTCTAGTTTGCGTTGATATCCAGTCCGGTGAGTCCTCCCCTTTGCTAGTGAGATGGTGAAATATAACATGTTTACTTTAACATTTATTGCTGATTGGACAGCCAGTAATGTATTTTTTTTGCTTATCTTCTAAAAAATAAAAATACAAGAACACAACCACTGCATATGTTGCCAGTCGTGCGTCCAAAGAGCAGATGCAACAAATTGTTCACAATAACAAACTGCATAAAAATAATCTGGTGCTTCAATTTGCACAGAGTAATCGGTGTTTATGACAGGCTATTACGAGCTCCGTGTCATAAAATGGTGTATTGTGGCAGTCTGACTCGGTGTCATCTTAAAAAGAACACTGAAATCCTCACACAGCAACCTAACACTGAAAAGGTAGATAGTAAGTATAACATACAATTACCAATACAAATTGAAAATAAACGATTGTTTTACCTCCCCCATTCATTCATTGGAAGACAAGCAGCATAAAAAAATAATAAAATCGATGGATGGGGCTGCAATACTGCCTCTGTCCAACAGAGGGAGGCTGACATTACTGCAGTGTTCCTGCAGGCACCAATTGTTACTTGTGCTGAGTATCTCGCCACTGTTAAGTTGCTGTGTGATGAGTTTAGTGTTGTTTGCAAGATGATATGTTTAATCCAAAAGGCTTCTTCAGTTAGTAGTATACTTTTTTTAGGTATTTTAGTAGTTTCCACATTTGTCTTTTGTTGGGTGTGTGTCCCCCCTGAGGGTGGTCACAATAGGGTTGCTTTTGTGTTGCCCGGTGTGGCTGCTGAACAACCGTGCCGCATAATAACATACTGTCATGATAAATTCAATGAAAATTTTATTAAAAGAAAAACAATAAGGATTGGGCACCAGGTCTCGGCCTACGAGGGTACAGGTTCAGTCGTACCTGGACTCATGAAGCCACAGGCCAAAAGAAAACAAAGGTTGTTGTCTTGCCTGACGTAAAACCCTGTCAGGTGGATTTTCCTGCCTTTTACATTAAAATATTGTCATAGCACAATTTTGTAAAGACCTCCGTTCTCTCTGTAAAGATGCCGTTTCAAAAACATGAAGGGTAAATCAGTAAAGAAGGGCCGAGATTGGATCTTGGAGAAGAAGGAGAGGAGGCGGAGACAAGGACGGTATGTATTTTGAGTGTATTTTACTTGGGTTTTGGCTTTTCTGTGTCACTTAATGTGTGTGTATGCATATGATGGCGTCCTACAGGGATGTGCGGGCTGACACCAAATACACGGGACGTCAGAGGAGACCTCATTTCTAGTTGTGACTCACGCAACTGGGCTTTCATTTGCAATCACACACGCCAACATACACACGCCAACATACACACACACACACACGGATGCACGCGCACGTTGAGCGTGTATGAATTTCATTCTTTTTTTTTATTCTGATAGATGAGATGTGCAAGTGGAAGAGACATTTAGCCTGTTTTGTTTTTTTAAATCAATCTACAATGAGGCGTGTGAGTGCATGTAAACGCACACACGCCACAACATCCTCATCTAATCACATCAAACTACACATGTTCTTAGTAGAACTACAAACGCTGGGTTGTGGACAACCACATTATCCCGCCAAATAGTCTCTTAATGCAATTCAAGTTCACTTTTTTGTTCTTAAAAATACACATGCAAATCTTCGACTATGAATCCTATACAACAACAACAACACTCATTTGTGTGTTAACATTAGATTCTGTTACAACACAAGCAAATATAGTCACTTTTCAATTCTGATGAAATTATGATTAGATTGTTTTGTTACGAATTCAATATGAATTGTCACCCCAGCAGTTTTTGCTGGCTCCAAACATCAAGAATCTATGGTTTGCAACAAGGTGGCGCTGTTAAGAAACCCTGAAGTTTATGTCAGATGGACTTGAAAATTCTCACACAGCTCAATGCTATGTAAAAAAAAAAAAAAAAAAAACCCCACTAACTTTCCGGTGTTTAGGCACATGACTGCAAAAGCACGTTTGTAAAATTTGAGCAAAAAAACAAAACATGGCCGCCATCAAGCGGATTACATCAGTGGGCGGGACTTTGCAACATATTGGCCATAAGTCATTGACCAGTTGTGTGATGATTGTAAAGACAAGGATGAGGTCACACTATATATGGAAGTGGGTTAACTTAATTAACCAGATTTATGGTGCATAACAAATAAAACAATTCAATGATCCAATGATCGGATTAAAAATACACATACAAATCTGCAACTATGAATCCTCTACAACAACAACACTCTTTTGTGTGTTAACATTAGAGTCGATTACAACACAAGCAAATATAGTCGCTCTTCAATTCTGATGAAATTATGATTAGATTGTTTTGTTATGAATTCAATATGAATTGTCACCCCAGCAGTTTTTGCTGGCTATGTGTACTAAGCCAAACATCAAGAATCTATGGTTTGCAGACAAGGTGGCGCTGTTAAGAAACCCTGAAGTTTAACCCTTATATATCAGATGGACTTGAAAATTCTCACACAGCTCAATGCTATGTAAAAAAAAATATAATAAAACACCCATTGTAACTTTCCGGTGTTTAGGCGCATGGCTGCAAAAGCACGTTTGTAAAATTTGAGTAAGATTGTTTGGAAAAAATGGCCGCCATCAAGCGGTTTACATCAGTGGGCGGGACTTTGCAACATATTGGCCATAAGTCATTGACCAGTTGTGTGATGATTGGAAAGACAAGGATGAGGACACACCATATATGGAAGTGGGTTAACTTAATTAACCAGATTTATGGTGCATAACAAATAAAACAATTCAATGACTGTCCAGTGGGACACATTGTTTGTCTACAATGCATTTCTATTCATAAAGCTGTCATCTTTACGTCTGGAGTACTTTTGTTTATCTATTTATCGGATCATCTGGACGTTTGACGTCTTACTCTTCAGTGCTGTGCTCTCAGTGACCGGAGGAGGGCGCTGTGCACCGGAACACAATGCACAAAAAGCACCTGGGCGTTATCTGTGAGCGACTTCGATCGATAGTCAATTTTAACCCAGTTTCACCAGCAGACCAACCCTTCTGTTCTCGGTCGGCCCTTTCTCCCTAAGTGGCTTTTTTTCAGCTGCCCATGCTTCACAGGAGCCGGGAGAGCACAACAGGTTCTCACCAAAAGGTGTCCATTGGTGGCGGATCGAGGAGGAAGTTGGAAGGTGTGTAATGGGTTAACGGCGGAAAGGCCTCGGTCCAATCATCCTGTCATTAGAACCAAAGAGCAGGAAGAACAAGAGGGACCATAAATCAGCGGCCAGTGCAACCGCCAGACGCGCCATCCTCAGCCCGCTTGGTGGTGCGTGTCGTCTCGGTGTCCGCTTCCACAACATCCTCCATCACATAGACTGACAAATTCCAGACGCCATGAAGGACCGCATGCAAGAACTTCGACATGTAAGTTGTGTTTTTATTATCTTTTTCACGCACAACCGCAAAGAATGGATGCGCGTAAAAGTGATCTGAAGAAGCAACAGTTGTTTTTAATCCAAGAAAGTGTCTGTACCTAGAAACACACTTTAAAAAAATGGATACTACTTTAGCTGGTTGAGTATCGCTTCCAAATATGTATGTCCCCCTCCGGTGTGATTGAATCACCGTGTGTGCGTGCGTGCGTGTGGTTTCATCGATCCACGCAATTTCACAAGAGAATTGGTCCCACGCCGCCCATTTCACCTGTTAACCGTCCTCTGAGCGCTTTTCCTAAAGTCAATTCTAAAATAAAAAACATGGATGGATTCAAGGTACTCACACAATTCCCAATTGATGAGACATATGAGTCGTTTAAAAATGTCTTGCGCGTTAAAATGGAGACTGAAAAGGTATCATTACATTTAGTATTTTACAATACACACTAATTGGCACACATTCCCTGCGTGTGTAATATGAGACAATATATTTTGGGTGGAGTTTGCAGTATTTAACAAAACAGCCCTGAGAATGAGACAATATACTGCAAATGATATATTGTTAAAAATTATTATGTGTGTTCTTAAGGAGCGACTGCAAAAGTGCAAATCAAAGATCCTCAAAATGACAGGAGTGTTCTGCTGGTTTTGAAGACCTACTCCATAAATGCTAGTAAAGATCAAGGATTCCCAACAATGCCTATCCCTGGTGGTATGCGAGTATATTACAATTTCTAACAAGATATTTTCATATTAAGTCAGACAATACAATGGAACAGGTGCAGCTGGTTTACCCAGGGAAGCAATAACCTGTGGCGTAACTGCACCAAAAATCTAACAGTATTCTTATATTGTACTTTTAGAGCATTATCAATACGTAGAAGTGAGGGTATGACATACTCATGGTATGACAAAAGGTTTCTGGAGGCACTCAAGCCAAAAAGGTTGGGGAAACGAAGAGGCCGCTGCTGTTCTTAAGAGGCGACAATGAAAGCTCAAATCAAAGATCCTCTATACAACAGGAGTGCAGTAAACGGTAAAAACACGAGGCAAAGATCCTCTAGTGTGTTTCGGTGTATTTCAGAATTCATTCATTCATTCATTTTCTACCGCTTTTTCTTCACGAGGGTCGCGGGGGGTGCTGGAGCCTATCCCAGCTGTCTTCAGGTGAGAGGCGGGGCACACCCTGGACTGGTCGCCAGCCAATCACAGGGCACATATAGACTTGAAAGCAACCATTCACACTCACATTAATTGTTCAAAAACATTGAGAACTGTCATCCGTGGACTGTATTTGGCTCACGGGCCGGCAATTGAAGAGCTTTACTCTAGACCAATAACACGAAGTATTCTATTTGTGATTTTTTTTTTTTTCAATGTGATGTACGACTGTGTGTTTTCATACACATGTATGTTACTGGCGTCCATTGTGAGGTCTGTGTAATTGGCAGTTAAGCTGGCAGGGGGAAAGGAGGAAACAATTTACGGCTGTGCAGTTTTCGGTGAGCATCTTGCTATGAATTGGCCTCCAGGGAGACAACATTGCTCTGCCAACAGTGTGTGTGTGTGTGTGTGTGTGTGGTTTAGAGAGGCGTGTCTTGCAGCCTGCCATGCTGCCTCTTCACATTGCTGAAAAGATGCAGTTGTATTACAGAGAGAGCCATAGCCACTTGCTGCTAGGTGATGCCATCAAGCTATTTTTATATTATGCGAATAATCACAGTGATTATGTTCTTTAATTCATTCATGCTTGGTCTGGTCAGGCGTCAGCTGGAGCCTATCACAGCTGATTTCAAGGCGAGAGACGGTGTACACTGTCCGTCCAACTGCAGTCTATTTGTAGAGGTGTGTTGCAGTGGTTTCTAGATGATGTCATTGTCTACTTTGCATAATTGGCAATGACGCATGTGTGTGTAATTGTAATTGACGATGTACGAGAAAGGAATAATGTAATGTAATTTAAAAAAACATGAAAGCAAAGTAAGAATGTTGAGGAACATTTAGAATTAAAAAAAAAAGTCACAATCAAGACTGCATCCCTTGGGAGTGCTTTTAGATGGAAGGTCCTACAGCGGCACCCGCTGCTCGTTGAGAAGAGCGATACATGATGCTTTCATGGCTTATTGGGAGGACCAAGTCTCAAAAATGAGACCATCTCACCTCTTATGCTGTTATCGCTGTCCATTTCATAGGAGCAGATCCTTCCACATGTTCAAGAATACCATCTTATCAACTTCGCCAATGTTGATTTCTTCTTTTAGCATCTTTTAATTTAGCAGACCAGGTGCTTATAAGGCGTGTTACTTATGTGAAACACTGTAATTCACTGTCATATTCACAGCTAGACACTCTAGTCTTGGATTAACCTAACATGGACTACCAAGGTGGCAGTCATTTTTTTGGACTTAGTGGCCAGATTTTGGTGGCTTTTTGACCCCCCGTTGCCGCAACAACAGCTTCTGGTCAGGGTCCAAACTATAACAGCAAGTCCTCCCATGAGTGAGTCAGCTTGACAGGAAGAAGAGTGAGGAGGCGGTGCAGGTCAACACATGGAGGCTCAGTCAGTGTCCATCTGGACTCAGTAGAATGGTTTACATCGATGTGAATGGCAGACAGGCAGGTAGTCTTCTGTCTATGAAACGTTTAGTGATACAATGGACGGGGGCTTTCCAGTTTGATTTTTAGGTAGACATCCTGTTTGAATTTAGTGCATTACTTTACAAACATCCATTGTTGGAAACAGCCGGAATTAATCCAAGGACCCCATAGATTTTTAATGATATGACTTGTCACTCAAAATGGCAGGGGTAGCTGCAGTGGTGTGAAAAAGTGTT
Organism: Doryrhamphus excisus; assembly: GCF_037039965.1. Lineage (NCBI taxonomy): Eukaryota > Metazoa > Chordata > Actinopteri > Syngnathiformes > Syngnathidae > Doryrhamphus > Doryrhamphus excisus. Next base: position 15,887,878 of record NC_136364.1, read on the forward strand.
TGCCCCTTCCTGATTTCTTATTTTATGGCATGTCCCCATGTTGCCCCACCCCAGGAAAAAAAATAGCAATCGAGATCTATTAGTCTGGAAAATGTTATAAATCCATTTCGAATGCTCTAGGACAGGGGTCTCAAACTCAATTTACTTGGGGGCCACTGGAGCTGGGGTCTGGGCGAGACTGGGCCGCATCAGGTTTTCCAAAAAATAACCTGCATTTATTAAAAACAGAAAAATGAATAAACTTTGCTTTGGTTTCGAAGAAAAGCTCTGATAAAACATTCCACTGTTTTCAAATATCTTAATTTTTATTTTTCTGCACAAAATAAGATGAAAAATAAACAAATCAAGAATAAAGAAAATCAATCAGTAATAAATACATATAATAATAACAATAATAAAACGGCAAATAATAAAAAAGAAACCACATATAGTTGGTGGGTAGACATTATTTTTTTCAGATTAAAATTAACAAAGCATTATTAGAGCCCTGTAGACATGACAAAACACGACTATAGTCACATTTATACTTTTTTTATTTACAACATATTGCGCAACTGCAGGGTCTTGAGACACATGCTAACTCGCAAACTAGAGAGCTAGCGACCTAAACGGTAGCCTTCAAGTTATTTCCTTTAAACTTAAATAGCCAAAAACTTACCACTTCCACATGGATAGGGAGGTTAACTATTAACAGTTATTTAACCTTTAACATAAACATTAATCAAACATAATATTTTTTTCTGGGTACATGATACCATATAGCATCCATATCAAAGTTGCGCGGGCCGCACTAACATTAAACTTTCATATCAAGGCGGGGGCCTCAAACTAGTGTCCTGCGGGCCGCATGTTTGAGACCCCTGCTCTAAGATCTACGAGCCTGGTACAAAACAAATGGTAAACATTGGACAGTAACCATGGCCGGCTAACCAAAATGACCCTAAGAGCGCAGCAATGACTCATCCAGGAGGTCACAAAAGACCCCACAACATCCAAAAAAACATCAGGCCTCAATTTCCACCAAAAAAAAGTTGAACTTTTATCGCATCCAGCCTAAAACGAATGGTACATTTCAGAAAAAATGTACAATAAATAAAATATGGCCTCATGGCCCATCAGTCACAATTGTCAGCCACTCTCCTAAATTGCATTGTTGTCTTTAATTGATCAAAGGAGCCTACTGATTATTTCAAATTTCTTTTAATAATTTTTAATATTTTGACTGATATCGGCACACACTTAGTGTCATACAAACCAGACTCATTAACTAAACATGAGGCGAGTGTGGCGTTTTGACAGGAAATGAATGTCATTATTCACATATACATTACATGCACCCGCTCCCATCCATAGGTAGTTTACGACACACCTGCCCATTTCCTTCCCGCCTCTAGTCGCACGCCATCTTTTCGCCCCAAGCTGCCAGTCTTGATAACGAAGTCGCTCCACTCTCACGTCACCTGGACCGAGCGTTCCCCCTCGAGCCCGGCGGTAGTTTAGTGACAGATGGTGCTGATATGATGTGTGATTGTCAGCTTTTATCAGGCCACTAAAGCCAAAGTTGATGAGCTTATTACAGATTTCTCCCACTGCAGGGATCACCATCAATCATCTGGTTATCATTCTGCTTCTGATTTTTTTTTTTTTTTCATATGTTTTTATGAACGCAGCGTCGGATCATTCCTCCTGTCTTGCATTAACCTGTCCCTCTTTCTAATGACAACTTCTTTCATTGTTTGGCCTTTTTCCTATGGGTTGATTTATCACATGGTTGCTTTTTACCTCCCCCCCCCCCAACCCCGCCCCCTCCTTTTTGTTTCCTGTCTGCAGCCTTGTTGTCAGTGTTAGCTCAGGCAGCACGTTGTGTATACTCACTGTCACTGGCTGTTTGGAGTAAGAGTGACACATTAACTAATAGAATGGACGTGATGCACCCATTCTCAGCTTGTCTGGCTTTGGCCTTGTCCTCACAAAGTGCTATTTGAAAACCTAAATCATTTTTCCATGCATCATGGCCTTTTTAAGTTCTAGTTTTTCTGAAAACGGACCTTGTCTGTTGTTTTGTTAATGTAATACTAAAATGGGATATTCAGAAGCAATACAAGGCATCGTGTTTCATTTTTTTCATTGCTTCAGCTGAGGGCTGCACGGCGGTCGAGTGGTTAGCACGCAGACCTCACAGCTAGAAACATGCTCACAAAAACATGCTAGGTTAATTGGCGACTCCAAATTGTCCATAGGTATGAATGCGAGTGTGAATGGTTGTTTGTCTATATGTGCCCTGTGATTGGCTGGCGACCAATCCAGGGTGTACCCCGCCTCTCGCCCGAGGACAGCTGGGATAGGCTCCAGCACCCCCCGCGACCCTCGTGAGGAAAAGCAGTAGAAAATGAATGATTGAATGAATGAATGAATGAATGATTTAGTTGAGGGCTATCTTTGCACAAATATCAAATATCACTGCATTTTTTGTAACCTGATATGTTTAGTTTTTAATGTTGGTCGGTCTTGGTCAATAAAATATTTTAATAAGATTCACTAATAGAATACACCCACAATATATTACATTTATGAAGTATGGTTATTAATCTTTATGTTAATAATTTAAAAAAAACTACACAGCAGGGACTGCATGGCGGTCGAGTGGTTAGCACGCAGGCCTTAAAGCTAGGAGACTCGAGTTAAATTCCACCTTCGGCCATCTCTGTGTGGAGTTTGCGTGTTCTCCCCGTGCATCCACAGGATTTCACCAGGTACTCCGGTTTCCTCCCACATTCCAAAAACATGCTAGGTTAATTGGTGACTCCAAATTGTCCATAGGTATGAATGTGAGTGTGAATGGTTGTTTTTTTTTTCAATCGTATCTTAATCCGTGGTAGATGCGTACCGAGTTGTTTACCACAGATACATGCCTACTTGGAGATAACAAGGTCTTTCTATCTATTATTAGTTGTGATTAATTACAAGTAACTATGGACAAAAATTTTATTAATTGCCATTAAATATTTTAATGGATTGACAGCCCTAAGAAATGGACATATGGATTGCATATCCCAAATGTCGGCAGCTCTGTATGTGGATTGATAGCATTGGACAACTGAGTCACCTTAACTCATCCCTGTCTTTTCCACTTTTCCTCCTTCCAGTATGTCTATCCTTTACAAACTGGTGGTAGACCAGCATCACTGTGGGAGAATGACATGCATGCGTTCACATCCATACATTATTCATGGACGTGTGAGAGGCTCCGTAATTACACCAATGAGCCATGAAATGAGTGTGACAGATTCCTGAATGCCGTGAGGAGTGTGTGTGTGTGTGTTTGCAAATGAAATTTACATCGATGGCCGATATTTACTGGCTGCTTTCAAGCTCGGCGGCAATGCACGGTCCATTGATCGTGGCGAGGTATGAGCCACCGTATCCTTTTATAGTGCAGATCAGATGGTATTGGTTTTTGGGGTTAAATGCTGATACTAATACAGTCCTGATAAAAAATCAACCATTCAAAATGTAAGAGTAAGCAGTTTATTGAAGACAATTGACTTATTTTTCATGTTTACCTTTGGCTTGGCCTTTAGAAACATCTCATTCAAATGTGAGATTAAGTGGTTGTGTTTCCAGTCCTTCTGAGGAACCATGGTGGTCTTGGATAGAAAGAACATCAGGAGGTGTGTGTCTATCATGCTGCTCTAATGCTTCTCCAGTGAGCATCAAATCTGGAGGATGGAGAGCGAAAGACGATTAGAACTGGAGGACATTGAGTTGGTTTGTCAGGGAGAGGACACACACACACACACACACACACACACACATTGACTATGTGCTGCTGTGCCTTATGTCTTCTCCCACCCACATGATTCTTCCTCCTTGTGGAGCTGCTGAAGCCTCCATGCTGCTGGCAGGCAACCCAGCCTGACAGAAGCATCTTATTTAACTCCGGCCCGATCTTCTGTCTGGAATATAAAACATCCATGCCTTTTAGACACCATATTATGGTAATGGTTTTATTTCATTTGAACATGCATCAGATTACAATTGAATGCATCACATAATCAGTCCACAGTTCCACAAAGGAGTAGGAAGAAGCAAAGCTTATTAAATCCTACCCCTCCATCTGGTACTTTTACAATCAGTAACTGTAACATTTGTTCACTTCCTGCTTTCCTAATGTAATTTTTTTTCATTTTATTTTTGTCACGTACTGAAGTACGAGGTGATATGACCATACATAATGCAACAGTAATATGTTGCTGTTATAGGAGTAGATCCTTTAACATGCTCAAGGATATTGTAGTAATGCATTGTCTTCATCCTTGTATTTTGATATACGATGAATCATATAACCCAAACATGTCCCATGACAACACTAGATATTACCCTTTCTCTGTAATTATCTAGCTGAAATATTCATAAAGATGTGCTTTCTCTTAGCGGCAATACGGGAGTCCTTGTTGTCTTTCACACCTCCACTACGTACGGCTTCCCGGTCCCCCTTGTTAGCCGTCGTGCCGCCCTGCTTGTGTAATGATCCTGTCTTCTTGAGCCGCCGTCACTCAACCGTGGAGCTGGACCAGCGACGTAAACGCCGCCTTCTTCTTCTGCTTTGGCTCGCTGCCCTCATAACTTTGGTCACCTGTCCATTTCGTGTGATTTTATCTAATTACAACACCGGTAACAGTAAATTCAGCCTTTCTTCATGAAGTGAAGCCACTGTGAATGTGGGTTCTGTCATGTTGATCCCCCTCCCTTCCGGATTATAGACTTTAGACCTCAGGGTGTGTAGGCGCTAAAAGTTATTACATTTATCCATAAAATACTTTAGCTGGACTATCTACTGATTAAACGTGCATCTTTCATGAGCATATAACCTGTTTTTTATCTCTTATTCCTCTACCATAGTTTACATTCATAAGGAACATCTCAGTATGTGTGTGAGTGTGCAAACATACATTATGAATGTTGACAATAAATCTGCTTCTGCTCTCGGTATTCCTGAGTGCAACTGACACAGATTTGAGTCATCTTTAATGCAGAGGGTGTCTGGGATTGGCTTTAATACAAAGATGGAGGATATGGTAATGGTAATGGTTTTATGTCATTTGAACATGCATCAGATTACAATGGAGTGCATCACATAATCAGTTCACAGTTCCACATGTCCAAAAGGAGTAGGAAGAAGCAAAGCTTATTAAATCCTACCCCTCCATCTGGTACTTTTACAATCAGTAACTGTTACATTTGTTCACTTCCTGCTTTCCATAATTTTTTTTTTTTTAATTTTGTAATTTTTTGTCCGGCACCGAAGTACGAGGTGATATGACCATACAATGACATTATGTCTACCATAGTACACAGTCAATATAGTGATATATATATATATATATATATATATACACACACAGCACATCATGACTGGTTCAAGACTCTTCGTATTTAGCAAACATCAACTGCTTGTATTGTTTCTTGAATTGGCTCATCGTTGTGCATTGTTTGAGTTCCTTACTCAATCCATTCCATAGTTTGATTCCACATACTGAAATGCTATGGCTTTTTAACGTAGTCCTAGCATATAAGTGTTTCAAATGTAGTTCTTCCCTGAGATCATATTTCTCCTCTCTTGTAGAGAAGTATTGGATGACATTTTTAAGTAATTGGTTATTTTTAGCCTTATGCATTATTTTAGCTGTTTGAAGATTAATAATATCAGCAAGTTTAAGTATTTGTGATTTTAGAAATAAGGAGTTAGTATGTTCTGTGTAGGCGGCATTATGAATTATCCTTCCTGACCTTTTTTGCAGTACATTTAGCGAGTGAAGATTGTGTCAACTCTTATCCGAGGCAAAAAAATTCTTGTATTTAGCAAACATCAACTGCTCGTATTGTTTCTTGAATTGGCTCATCGTTGTGCATTGTTCATCATATCTTTAATATAGAAACACAAAAGGATAATAATGAAGCGGAGCCCACGTCTCTGCTCTTCTTAGATGCTCTCTAAATGTATCGTCACAGCAAAACCATGCAAGTGGAGCGACTCCCTTGTAGCGAGTCTCCCTTGTAACACACAACACCATCCTAACCAGGTCCCTCCTTCATACCTGCTTGTGTCCCCTACAAGACATGATCCGTCTGACCATTGTCTGAGAGGCACAAAAAAAAAAAAGTCATTGAGACCCTGTGAGCAGGCAATGCCTTCTACTATATGACAGCGCCCTTGTGCATTTTTAGCTCAGCACTTCTGCCGAGTGTGTGGTCAGCTAAGCCAAATCCCCCAGGTGGAGTCAAGAGTGCAGCACTGTGCAGCATGTTCTCCCCCAGCCTCTTTGTGGATCAGCAGGAGTGTTGGATCCACTGGGCGCGCTGGAGGCTCTCCTCTCTTCCTCCACCTCCTCCTCCTCCTTCTTCTCGCCACTCAAAGCAGAAGCAGACCAAAGCTGGCTTTTCTCTGCAGGATTCACAGACACTGCGTGGAGGCTGAACACACAACTGATGCTAACTCCTCGTGGGAGCCCATCCCTTTGAATTTGTGTGCTTCTAAAGCCCTTCCGCCAGCAAACAGTATGGATACCGTTGCATTTCTAAGATCATTACGTTACTCAATAACAATGTTTGGCACCTTTTCTTTTGGGTACCAGTTGGAGTAGAACGGTACTTAATAGATGGATACAACTCTTGCTTACTCACTTTTTATTCTAGATGGCAAGTTGTTGTTGAGCTTCTCCCAAAATAAGAGCTCTGGCATCGTAAGTAATGTATAGAAGCAGAATGAATCTTTGATGTGTAATGGTTTTATTTCATTTGAACATGCATCAGATTACAATTGAATGCATCACATAATCAGTTCACAGTTCCACGTGTCCAAAAGGAGTAGGAAGAAGCAAAGCTTATTAAATCCTACCCCTCCATCTGCTACTTTTACAATCAAGAACTGTTACATTTGTTCACTTCCTGCTTTCCTAAAAGAGTTTAAGTTTTTTTATTTTATTTTTTTATTTTATTTTTGTCACGTACCGAAGTACGAGGTGATATGACCATACAATGACATAATGGGTACCATAGTAACCGTCAATATAGTGACTGGTTCAAGACTCTTCATCCTTGTATTTAGCAAACATCAACTGCTTGTATTGTTTCTTGAATTGGCTCATCGTTGTGCATTGTTTGAGTTCCTTACTCAATCCATTCCATAGTTTGATTCCACATCCTGAAATGCTATGGCTTTTTAACGTAGTCCTAGCATATAAGTGTTTCAAATGTAGTTCTTCCCTGAGATCATATTTCTCCTCTCTTGTAGAGAAGTATTGGATGACATTTGGTAATTGGTTATTTTTAGCCTTAGGTTTGAAGATGAACTATATCAGCAAGTTGAAGTATTTGTGATTTTAGAAATAAGGAGTTAGTATGTTCTCTGTAGGCGGCATTATGAATTATCCTTACTGACCTTTTTTGCAGTACATTTAGCGAATGAAGATTGTGTCACCTCTTATCCGAGGCAAAAAAAAAACCAAAAATCCCTTCTTGAGGCTGTGTTGGATTAAAAAGGACTTGGAGTGGGTTGAGTTTGTATTGGTGTCGTCACGATGGCTCAGCATCGCTCTCGCTTGATTTGTCACAGTTGCCTTGTCATCAGCTCTCACTCAAGTCTGTTCATGTTTGTCATGAAAAAGGGTTGGAATAGAGAAACAGGTGACCCTGTTCTGTGAGAGTTTTTCCAGTCCAAAGGCTTCTTGACTAAATGAATGGATACATATTTTCTGTATATTACCAGTCTGGTGAAGATCATAGAAGATGGATTTATTGTAACAGATCCAGGAACTCGACCGGCTTGATAATGACGGCCAGATCGGTTCTGTCATTAGATCCAGCTTCCACCACCTGAGGCAGCTGGCTAAAATAAAGCCTATTCTCTCCAGGCAGCATTTTGAGATGGTAATCCATGCCTTCGTTACCTCTCTGCTGGATTACTGCAATGCCTTATATGTGGGGGATCAGTGCGTCGGCCATCTCTCGCCTCCAGTTGGTGCAGAATGCCGCCGCACGTCTTTTAACTGGCATTTTATCTTCACTCCACTGGCTGCCTATATGTTTTAGGGTTCATTTAAAAAAAAAATGATTTGCTTTTAAATCCCTCAACTGTCTTGCGCCGCTTCTACATTTTTACACTCCATCCCGGACTCTCATGTCAGCTAATGAGTTGCTCCTGAGGGAGCCTAAAACAAAGCGGAAGTACGGGGGGGATTGTGCCTTTGCTGTTGCAGCCCCAAAACTTTGGAATAATCTGCCTCAGCATGTTTTTTAATATTTTTACATATTTTTAAATCCCATTTTAAGACCCACCTATTCTCCTTGGCTTTTAACACTTAGTAGGATGCTTACTTTTTACTTTTCTTTTTGGATTTTATTTTTTCTTACTTTGATCATACTGTATTTTTATCTCATTTTATTTTATCAATTTTAGATTTTATTTAATTCAAATTTACCATACTGACTTAATTTTTATTGTGCTCTGTATTTTTAATCTTCTTGTGCACCACTTTGGAAACATTGTTTAATCGTGCTATAATAAATAAAATGGATTGAATTGGATGACACAACCTGCATTCATCACGTCCACCGCGAGCTAGCTACAAACCCTCTTAATTTTAAAGAATCCTGTCTTGTGTAACAAGAAATATAGATCTGCTAACGGAGAATTCAATTAACCTGACGGAGGCCGGCTGGATGAATGAGATGAGATTGCCGCCAATGTTGCATCACCAAAATCACGATTCAGACTCCAAAAACCAGTTCGGTTTTCAGTGTCTTTTTATTGAGGCTGTTGGGGTTTTTTTTTTTGTTTATTTTTATTTTTAACTTGAAGCAAAAAAATGCAGAATAGAATTACCATTGAGACAAAATGAAATGCACTGCTATCAAGTACTGCACTCCATGTGTAGTGGAATGTAGTGCACTCCATTAATAATTGAAAAATGAATAGAAATAGTTCTGATTGGGAAAGAGTGTGTGTACATACTATATGCACATACAGTGTGTGTGTGTGTATATACAGTGAAGAAAATAAGTATTTGAACACCCTGCTATTTTGCTATTTCTCCCACTTAGAAATCATGGAGGGGTCTGAAATTTTCATCGTAGGTGCATGTCCACTGTGAGAGAGATAAACTAAAAAGAAAAATCCAGAAATCACAATGCATGATTTTTTAACAATTTATTTGTGTGATACAGCTGCTAATAAGTATTTGAACACCTGAGAAAATGAATGTTAATATTTGGTACAGTAGCCTTTGTTTGCTATTACAGAGGTCAAACGTTTCCTGTAGTTTTTCACCAGGTTTGCACACACTGCAGGAGGGATCTTGGCCCACTCCTCCACACAGATCTTCTCTAGATCAGTCAGGTTTCTGGGCTGTCGCTGAGAAACACGGAGTTTGAGCTCCCTCCAAAGATTTTCGATTGGGTTCAGGTCTGGAGACTGGCTGGGCCATGCTAGAACCTTGATATGCTTCTTACGGAGCCACTCCTTGGTTTTCCTGGCTGTGTGCTTCGGGTTGTTGTCGTGTTGGAAGACCCAGCCACGACCCATCTTCAATGCTCTGACAGAGGGAAGGAGGTTGTTCCCCAAAATCTCACAATACACGGCCCCAGTCATCCTCTCTTTAATGCAGTGCACTCGTCCTGTCCCATGTGCAGAAAAACACCCCCAAAGCATGATGCTACCACCCCCATGCTTCACAGTAGGGATGGTGTTCTTCGGATTGTACTCTTCATTCTTCTTCCTCCAAACACGCTTATTGGAATTATGACCAAAAAGTTCTATTTTGGTCTCATCTGACCATAAAACTTTCTCCCATGACTCCTCTGTATCATCCAAATGGTCATATGCAAACTTAAGACGGGCCTTGACATGTGCTGGTTTAAGCAGGGGAACCTTTCGTGCCATGCATGATTTCACATCATGACGTCTTAGTGTATTACCTACAGTAACCTTGGAAACGGTGGTCCCAGCTCTTTTCAGGTCATTGACCAAGTCCTGTCGTGTAGTTCTGGGCTGATTCCTCACCTTTCTTAGAATCATTGAGACCCCACGAGGTGATATCTTGCATGGGGCTCCACTCCGATTGAGATTGACCGTCATGTTTAGCTTCTTCCATTTTCTAATGATAGCTCCAACAGTGGACCTTTTTTCACCAAGCTGCTTGGTAATTGCTCCGTAGCACTTTCCAGCCTTGTGGAGGTGTACAATTTTGTCTCTGGTGTCTTTGGACAGCTCTTTGGTCTTCGCCATGTTACAAGTTAAAGTCTTACTGATTGTATGGGGTGGACAGGTGTCTTTATGCAGCTAACGACCTCAAACAGGTGCATCTGATTCAGGATGATACATGGAGTGCAGGTGGACTTCTAATGGGCAGACTAACAGGTCTTTCAGGGTCAGAATTCTAGATGATACACAGGTGTTCAAATACTTATTTGCAGCTGTATCACACAAATAAATTGTTAAAAAATCATGCATTGTGATTTCTGGATTTTTCTTTTTAGTTTATCTCTCTCACAGTGGACATGCACCTACGATGAAAATTTCAGACCCCTCCATGATTTCTAAGTGGGAGAAATAGCAAAATAGCAGGGTGTTCAAATACTTATTTTCTTCACTGTATATATATATATATATATATATATATATATATATATATATATATATATGTGTGTGTGTGTGTGTGTGTGTACATACAGGTGGTCCTCAAGTACATTCAAATTCCGTTCCAAGTCAAGTTTTCAGTCGATTCTATACCGAAATTAACTCCTATGTCACTTGGACTGGATGCAAAACACACGACGGACATTCATTCATTTATTCATTTTCTACCGCTTTTCCTCACGAGGGTAGCGGGGGTGCTGGAGCCTATCCCAGCTGTCTTCGGGCGAGAGGCGGGGTACACCCTGGACTGGTGGCCAGCCAATCACAGGGCACATATAGACAAACAACCATTCACACTCACATTCATACCTATGGACAATTTGGAGTCGCTAATTAACCTAACATGTTTTTGGAATGTGGGAGGAAACTGGAGTACCCGGATAAAACCCACGCATGCACAGGGGAGAACATGCAAACTCCATCTCTGTGTGGCGTTTTCCACTAGCCGTGAGTTCTGCGCGCTAACCACTCGACCACGACGGACATAAAACACTGTAATCAAACACTAAATACTGTCCAGGAGTTAAATGAACTTACGTTTATCCCTGTGAGGTTTAGGGTACAAGATCACTTCCTGAATCAACATAAGACTCGCTGGGATACAGTCAGCACAATCAACCTTTCCATCTTAGTAATAAGACCACCGTGTTGCTTTAGTTATCACTGTCGCTTTCATAGGAACAGATCTTATTCAACGGTCAAAATGTGGTGATGGTTTTTCATTTTGTCAACACACTTCCACCAGAAGAGCCTGCCTTACGCCTGGTAGACATAACGAAGTGCTAAAAGTTCATTAATAAGTGACGTCATTCACGCTGTGTAGGTGGAAATGAGACACACTCTACAGTATGCATGCATAGCTGCACACATTATGTATTCATTGGTTGTGTTGAAAGAAATGAGTCTGGTGTTTAGGGACCAAAATGGTAATGGTTTTATTTCATTTGAACATGCATCAGATTACAATTGAATGCATCACATAATCAGTTCACAGTTCCACATGTCCAAAAGGAGTAGGAAGAAGCAAAGCTTATTAAATCCTACCCCTCCATCTGGTACTTTTACAATCAGTAACTGTTACATTTGTTCACTTCCTGCTTTCCTAATATAGTTTAAGTTGTTTTTTTTTTTTTATTTTATCTTTGTCACTTACCGAAATACGAGGTGATATGACCATCCAATGACATAATGGGTACCATAGTAAGTGTCAATATAGTGATATATATAGCACATCATGACTGGTTCAAGACTCTTCATCCTTGTATTTAGCAAACATCAACTGCTTGTATTGTTTCTTGAATTGGCTCATCGTTGTGCATTGTTTGACTTCCTTACTCAATCCATTCCATAGTTTGATTCCACATACTGAAATGCTATGGCTTTTTAACGTCGTCCTAGCATATAAGTGTTTCAAATGTAGTTCTTCCCTGAGATCATATTTCTCCTCTCTTGTAGAGAAGTATTGGATGACATTTTTAGGTAATTGGTTATTTTTAGCCTTATGCATTATTTAAGCTGTTTGAAGATTAAGTTTAAGTATTTGTGATTTTAGAAATGAGTTAGTATGTTCTCTGTAGGCGGCATTATGAATTATCCTTACTGGCCTTTTTTGCAGTGCATTTAGTGAGTGAAGATTGCTTGAAGTAATCACTTAATTTATGGGGGTGTTCTTGACGTTCTTGACTTCTTGCCCCCCCCCCATTCTGATTAGACTGAAACACTTTTAAAGATCTATTCGGCTAAGAATCCTCGTAAAACTACAAATGAATTGATGTGGTATGCATGTTAAAATTGTTTCTCTTGTTTTAACATGAGCGTCTGTGTTGTTTTGCTCGAAGGGGAAGGAGACGACGACGACAACGGAGGAGGAGGATGAAGTGGCCGTGGGGATGGAGAAAGGATTCATGGATGAATTCTTTGAGCAGGTGCATTGTGTTCTTACGTCATTCAGTCTTTACACAAGTTCATATGTCAGCTTGTATTTTCAGTAGGTGTTTATATTAATCTTTTTAGATTAATATCAAGGATTTATTTACATGACAGTCACATGGCTGCATCGGAGAGTGGTTTTTTTTTTCCTTTTTCCTGTAAATGCTGTGCACGTACCAGGAACATGAATGGAGCGCTGTAAATGTCTCTCAGAAATGCAAATCATCAGTCATATTGTGGATGATTTCATCTTTGATGGCATTTTTGCAATTTCTTTTTAATGGCTATGTTTGCTACAGTGGCTACTGCAGCACAATTTGACTCATAATACATCTTAGGATGTATAACCTCTTCCCACTCGATTGAACTTGAAGGCATCCTGCATGTAAATGTTGTTATATGGGTTGCTTTTGGTAATATCAACAAGCAAATATATATATTATTTATATTTGGTAACATCAACATGCACATGTGTTAATTCCGATGAACAATTCCACACGTCCTAACCCCTCTCTGTTTCACATCAAACGTTCACACCTTTTGTTCACTTCCTTTATTCAACATGTACCTTTTACCCATTGTGAAATAACAAGTTTGACTTTGAAGTTATGAAAATCACCATTGCTAATGCTGCCACAAAAGGTGGTTCGTGTTGGGTTGAAAGCATGAAAGCGGTGTAACAAAGGCTCACTATCATCTGCAGGTGCCTTGGTTTCGAAACAATAAATCCTCTGTAATTCATATGGCAAAAAGACATTTCTGCGTTAACTCCAATATGCATACATTGATTCATTCTGTCAGACTCATGTATGAACTGTACGGTTTGCCATGGCAGCATCAGCTCATGCAAACTCAGTGTTTGTGTCTCCGTACACATTGTTGTGTGTGTGTGTGTGTGTGTGTGTGTGTGTGTGTGAGAGAGAGATCACCAGAGGCAGTGTCTGACCTTTGAGCTTAAACATGCACTCACTGGACACTTCATTAGGCACACCTGTCTGAATAATCAACGATCTAAAAGGACGGCTGTGTCAACAACGCTTGTTATTCATTCATTCATTTTCTACCACTTATCCTCACGAGGGGGTGCTGGAGCCTATCCCAGCTGTCTTCGGGCGAGAGAGGCGGGGTACACCCTGGACTGGTGGTCAGCCAATCACAAGACAAACAACCATTCACACTCGCATTCATACCTATGAACAATTTGGAGTCTCTAATTAACCTAGCATGGTTTTTTTGGAATGTGGGAGGAAACCGGAGTACCCGGAGAACATACAAACTCCACATAGAGATGGCCGAGGGTGGAATTGAACTCTGGTTCTCTGGAACTCTGCTAACCACTCGTCCAACACTTGTTGATTAATTCATTCATTTTCTACCGCTTTTCCTCACAAGTGTCACGGGGGGTGCTGGAACCTATCCCAGCTGTCTTTGGGCGAGAGGCGGGGTACACCCTGGACTGGTGGTCAGCCAATCACAGGGCACATATAGACAAACAATTATTCACACTCACATAGAGATGGCTGAGGGTGGAATTGAATTCTGGTTTCCTAGCTGTGAGGCCTGCGTGCTAACCACTCACAAAGTTTTTAAATGAAAATTTTGTATTAATAAGGAAGAAAACAGCCAAACTGACATGGCCCTGTGTGGAAAAGCGATTGCTTATATAAACAATCGCTTATATAATGCTAATGTGTTTATTATTATTGTCGTTTGCAGTGGTTTAGAACTGCACTGCATCCTTATTGAGAGCTGTTTTTAATATGTCCGTGGTTTCATACAACACGTTACTAAAATCACAGCACGTGCGTAGGAACAGACAAGACAACAATATGCCCGGCATGGGAGCTCAATAATGGCGAATTGGCCTTTTCCCACTTGTGCTTACAGTATGTGGGAGTGCTGAAGGATGCCAAATACAGAGAAAGACGATGCATCTTAAAAGTATATTTTTGTAGTGAATACTTATGCCAAGGAGCTAATTAAAACCAAGGTAGCATCTTGTTTGTATTTAAAAGCAACTAGTTACTTTTTTTTTCTCCATATTGTCCCACTTCATCACATGCAACTGTTTATTTATTTTTAAAGGGGACTTGTAATTATGCTTTTTCCATTTTTCTTAATTGTGCATAATGTCTTCATTATTATTATTGCTCAGCAGGTAGTCTTTACAATTCATGCGATGCTTTGCCATTTGACAAAAAGTCATTTCTTTTAGCAGTAGGCCATTTTTTTTTTTAAATATGCTTCATATGCACTTTGAGTTAAATGAGGTCAAAGGTTTTGAAAAGACAATTTTGACATTTTTAAATGTGTGTCTCAAATGTTCAATGTCAAATTTGGTTGAAAAGATAGAAATAATCCAAAAACACAATTAATTGAATGATTGATTAACCGTTGATTCATCGATTAATCTTTACAGCGCTAATCGTAGCCCAAATGTATATAACTTTCTTCATTTATTGTTTATCGTGAATTGTTTCTCGACCCAACCGTGGTAAATGAATTACACCGAAGTAGGATTCCTTATTTATTATACATTGAATATTTTCATAGTAAACGCATCAAGAAACTGTTTACCATGTTGTAATTACAGTTTACAGTACTCACATAAGTCACCTTTACATCCATTATAGTCGACATAATAAGAGAAAATATTATTAAACATATGTATGACGGACTTTTTTTTTAATCCACTTTCTGTTCTGTATGTAATATTACTGACACAAGTGAGCAGTGTGGAATACTACATATCGTCACAGTGTCTTTGAATGCATCTTCTGATTTCTTTATATTGATTGATTCATTCATTTTCTACCGCGGGGGGGCTGGAGCCTATCCCAGCTGTCTTTGGGCGAGAGGCGGGGTACACCCTGGACTGGGCACATATATGTAGACAAACAACCATTCACACTCACATTCATACCTATGGACAATTTGGAGTCGCTAATTAACCTAGCATGTTTTTGGAATGTGGGAGGAAACCGGAGTACCCGGAGAAAACCCACCACCCCAGGGTGGAATTGAACCCTGGTCTCCAAGCTGTGAGGTCTGGGCGCTAACCACTCGACCGCCGTGCCGCCCTTCTTTATATTGATTTTTTCAGTTAATTTAGCACATTTTTCTTTTTGAAAACGCATGATTTAGACCAGGGGTCGGGAACCTTTTTGGCTAAGAGAGCCATGAAGGCCAGATATTTTAAAATGTGTATCTGTGAGAGCCATATACATTTTTTTAAACATTGAATGCAATAAAATGTGTGCATTTTTATGTAAGACCAACAGTTTTAGATAATGGGCTCTAATTACGTAGACCAGGCACACTACCGCACGCCAATGGGGTGTGGCCAGCACACTTTCGTGAGCAGCGCAGTGTCTAATAATAAATCAAATACTTGTTGCCATTAATACAACTTCTGCTGCTGCATAATTTTGCACCATACTCCGTGTATTTCATTCTTTTGGCCATCTTCGTCAGAAGGCTTGGTTCTGCAGCTTTAGCTAGGTGACTATTTGACTAAAGGAGAAAAGTTTATATTTACATGTTGACATCTCAATGACCGAGGTAGACTACCGCATTACCCAGTAATAATCGAGTTTTGGTGTTTGACCTGGAAAATATCAGGAAAGATGGATATGGTCGGCCGTATTGCAGTAGAAAATAGATGGACGAATTAAAATGCATAAAAAAGTTGTTGATTTTTTATATTTTTAACAGTCATTTCTGTGATGTTTACTTTAAAATGTTAGCAAAAATACATTTTTATTGTGGTAAGAAATGCTTGAGAGCCAGATACAGTCATCAAAAGAGCCCTACCTGGCTCCCGAGCCATAGGTTCCCTACCTCTGATTTAGACAAATGTGTACAATTTGCTTTAATATGCATATGTTTGAGTAATAACAGGCCATATTCAACCACAGGACAGCGATGATTTATTAAAATATTTTGACAAAAACATGAGATTGAAGCTGCGAAATTCGAAGTGCAGAGTGGCAGGAGATTACGGTGTATTGTTTATCGCCCATTCCTATTCCCAGTCTGTCCTAATGAGATGTCAATCGTCTCATGTCCACAGTTCAGGGAGAAAAGTGGTTTTGTTTTTTTTTTTATGTATCCATTTTGTCTCCTGCCTTGATTTGAATGTAATAATGTATGTGTCCCTAGAGCCTGTTGATGAGCAGCAACGCTAATGAGAAATAGCTCATGAGCATTAAAGCTCCATATAAAACAGTAGCCCCTGCCTCGATTCCATAGAATCTCCTGTTTTGATAGGAATTGTACTGTATCTAACTGTTACAGTTACTAGTCTGTCCTTTTGTGTATCAAGTTGTCCAGCTTATCTATTGACTTTTAGCAATGCTGGCATTGCCTTCAGATGGCGGCTGTAATGAATTCTTTACCTTCTGCACTATCATTCAGCAGCAGACACGACATCTGACACGGGATGCACACTGGCACACTTATTTGCTTTTTTTTTTTTTTTTAATGATGCTCTGTCTGCATGTGTTATCACGTGTAAGCACGCTGTGTGTAATGGTGTGTTGACTTCACAGCTTTGACAGTGACGTGTGTGCAATATGTGATTCTCAGTATGATACACACACACACACACACACACCAAGCCCTTTAAAACAAAGATGAGCTTGCCAGACAGGATTTTGTTATATCTGTATTGTATTGAAAGAGGCATAAACACGTAGTTAGGCACACATACACAATCTACAATGTACCACAAAAGTGAGTACATACCTCACAGTAGACAATACTGCTATTGACTGTGACACACACAAAGAGGAGTTTTGTTTACATATTAGGTAACACAGTATAAAGCCGTTTTAAGCCGCCGGAAGTACTCTAGAAGTACGCTGTCTAATGTGTGAGTCTACCTTGTCTTATTTATGTCCAATATTCATTTTCTTATTATTTTATTGAATATCTTTTTAATTTAATTAATATTTACTATGTATACAAGTGTAAAGGTGACTATCTGAGTGCATCCTGGAAATATATCTGAAAAATATATAATAATATATATGAAATATGTCATATTTGTTGTATATGTTTACTTTTGTCTAAATAAAAAAATATCTACTAAAAATTTTAAAAGCACTCGGAGAGCGCAGACCTACACCAAGCGCTATAGATATTGGGATTTACACCATCAATATTCTAGTCCTACATTTATTTTATCGATATATTTACATTCCTTGACCATAAAAACATAACATGGAAGGGTTTGAATGACTTAGAGAATGCTTACAATGCTAACATTCTAATGTTAGCATGTTGACACTTTGTATTTCTATTAATGCCTACCGCTTAAATATTAGTATAATTATATTAGCATACCAACACGCTAACACCTAGCGTGATAAGGTGTCTAAGTTCATATTAATGAAAATCGCAAAAAATGCTAGTATGTGCATGTTTGCATGCTAGCAATGCTAACAGTGTCTATGAAAATGGCTAAAAATGCTGCAATGCAAATGTTAGCATGCTAACATTCTAATGTTAGCATGTTGACACTGAGCGCTAAGTCTTTCTATTAATGCCTACCGCTTAAATGTTATTATAATTATGTTAGCATACCACCTAGTGTGATAAAGTGTCTAAGTTCATATTCATGAAAATTGCAAAAAATGCATGTGCATGTTTGCATGCTAGCAATGCGAACAGTGTCTATGAAAATGGCTAAAAATGCTGCGATGCTAATGTTAGCATGCTCACCCCTAGCATTATAGTGCTAATTATTAATATAAGTGTCTATGAAAACCGCTAAAAATGCTTCTATGTATAATATTACCATCTTAGCAAAGCTACCAATAGTACTGAAATGAATTGATTGTTACCGAATTGATTGGGGGCTACACGGTGGACGAGTGGTTAGCGCGTAGACCTCACAGCTCGGAGACCAGCGTTCAATTCCACCTTCGGCCATCTCTGTGGAGTTTGCATGTTCTCCCCGTGCATGCTCCCACATTCCAAAAACATGCTAGGTTAATTGGCGACTCCAAATTGTCCATAGGTATGAATGTGAGTGTGAATGGTTGTTTGTCTATATGTGCCCTGTGATTGGCTGGCCACCAGTCTCTCGCCCGAAGACAGCTGGGATAGGCTCCAGCACCCCTGGGACCCTTGTGAGGAAAAGCGGTCGAAAATGAATACTACAGAATAAATGATTTTATTTCCAGTTCAGGTTGAGTATAATTTGCCCTGCATAGATTTGCTGTGTGCGGACAGCGTGCAGGAGCACACCTGAGAGGGAACATTGCCGAGGGGCTTGTTTGACCACATCACATGCACATACTACTTTGAACTCACAGCATCAGCTGGCACAAACACTCCGCTCTCTACCAACCCGGCCATTCATTCCCCTCTTTGCCCTCTTCATCACCATTTCTTCTGCCTCTGGCTCAGGCATCAGCTGCAACCAGCAGCAGGTCACATGCCATTGCTCTTCATCAATCCCCGCTTTCACCTCGCCTTGTTGCCAAAATGACGAGGCTCTGCCTGAGCACCTGGTCTCTTTACATCTCTTCCCTGTCGAATCACACATTTGACATTTTCATTTTCAGCTCACCTTTATCCTGTCTTCTCCACCTGTACATTCCACAGCATTCTCAGCATGGCACATTAATATCCTATTATCTCTGTGATTAGCTCCTGATTGGATCTTTTTTTAATTGGCCACAGGGGAGCGACAGAAGCCTGCATGGTACGGGGCTGGAGAGATACTAAAACGTTAAAACGCAACAATCTGTGCCAGTTTGCTAAGAAGATAAAGATGATGATGATGATGAGGAGGAGGCGGTTAGCGAGCAAAGGATGGAACACTTGAAGCCATCTCATGTATCCGTGAGTCACGGTGTGGCTGTCTTAAGACAACAAGAGCAAATTTAATTAGTCTGGGTGAAAAACAACATCAGACGCGGTGGGGAAAAGTGCACACACCTGCAGAAACACAACATAAGAATTTCACTTTGATATCCGCCACTGCCTTGTTTCCTTCACCGCTAATTCCTGCTAATGAAGTCACAGGAGCAGCAAGACAAATGACATCTGTCTTGTTTTGTTTTGGGTGCGCTAATGAATGAATGGAAGGCTTGGGGGGAGCCAGCAAGTCTTGCATCTGTTCACTTTATACTTGCGTCATCAGTTGCGTACTGAAAATCAGATGCCATCTATATTTTTTAATAAAATAATAATAATTACAAGAGGCCAAAAACCAGCTTTGTGTGTGGCGAGTTGTAAAGAAAAAAATATCTAGCATGTCAGCTTAGTCTGCAAAGAGGTAGTATAAATTAAAAGGTAAAATAATTTAAAACGTGCAATAAAGGCCTGTTGTTTTGGCAATCAAGTCTGGTATTTGTCTCACTGAGCAATTACTGACATCTAGTGACCAATGTAGAATCCTACACTCATATTTTGAACACGTCTTCTAAATTTCTTGTACAGTCATCGCGGACAATTGGTTCCAGACTTGACCATAATAAGTGAATTATTAATAATATTAATATTAATAATCAAAATATTTTTGGAGGTAGAACCTTTTTATGACTTTGTAAATATGGGTAAAAAATCTTAAAATAAAGCCTGGAGCTCTTCCAACTAGCTAGTATGATTTTGAGCGAACAATATTGTGGTATTTCTGAGGTAGTACAACATGGCAGAGTATGTAGCCTACCTGAGTGGATAATACACCACCTTTTTTCTTCCAATATAGAGTATCACACCCCTCAGTATATACTAATGAAAAGGTAAAATTATTTAAAACCTGCAATAAAAGCCTGTTGTTTTGGCAATCAAGTCTGGTGTTTGTGTCACTGAGCAATTACTGACACCTAGTGACCAATTTCGAATACTACACTCATAGTTTGAATACGTCTTCTAAATTTCTTGTACAGTAATCGCGGATAATTGGTTTCAGACTTGACCATAAGTGAATTATTAATAATATTAATATTAATAATCAAAATATTTTTGTAGGTAGAACCTTTTTATGACTTTGTAAATATGGGTTTTAACATTATTAGAGCCCTGTACACACTCATATTACACTCATATTATTATTTGTTTAGATCATATTTACAGGCTACAGGATCACTGCAGGGACAAAAGATAGCTGCTGCTAGCATAGCTAATAAACCGAGCTCACTTTTTAGCCTCGTCAATTTACTTGTGGAATGGGGAAGAAGGACAAAGAAGCCAATAACTTACCACTTCCACACTGAACGACAGGATAATTTTTTTTCTATTACGTCCAAGGTTTTGTCTTGAATGAATAAAACTTTCTATTGGCTGCCGTTTGAAATGATACAGTATATATTAAGAAATGCTGTCATTTCAGTTAATATGCTAACAACTTGAATTTAGTATCATTTATGGTGCTACACTTCTAAAGTCCGTCCATTTCTTGACAGGTGGAGGAGATCCGAGGTTTCATCGAGTCTCTGGCAGATAAAGTTGAGGAGGTGAAGAGGAAACACAGCGCCATCCTTGCGTCACCAAACCCTGATGAGAGTAAGGCTTGTTTGCTGGCCGTTTTGTATGGTTCCATGTTGGAGTTTGTTTATGAAACTACAGAAGAACGCCTTAAACGTTCTCAGCAGGTACACTTACACAATCTAATGCGTCAGTTATGCTTTTGTCAGGATGACAAGGCTGTCAATGCGTATTGTTTCTAGACTGGTCAAATGTAAACAACCCAAAGGTTCTTTGTGGTTTGGATAATGCAGAGCAGTAATACAATTACAAGAATGTGTGTCGTAATGTCTATTGCAAAGTTACTATGGTACACATAATGTCATTGTATGGTCATATCACCTCGTACTTCAGTACAAGGTAC
Organism: Doryrhamphus excisus; assembly: GCF_037039965.1. NCBI lineage: Eukaryota > Metazoa > Chordata > Actinopteri > Syngnathiformes > Syngnathidae > Doryrhamphus > Doryrhamphus excisus. The sequence goes on from NC_136364.1 coordinate 15,909,345, forward strand.
ATTATTAAAAAAAAAAGGGTTTTCATGACATCATGAAAGGCCATCATGGACATGAGGAATACCACCTCTAACCCACCCGAGCTTAGAGGAGCTCTCTCTGTGTAATACGCCCACCAATTCACAGAGGACAGTTTTGGATTTAAAAAAAAAACATCTTAAAAAAAAGCCTGGAGCTCTTCCAACTAGCTAGTATGATTTTGAGCTAACAATATTGTGGTATTTATCACATTCAGAATCGACTACTGCAACAGTATTCTTTACGGTACAACATCCAAAACCCTCAACAAACTACAATATATTCAGAACTCAGCTGCTCGCCTCCTCACCTCCACCCGCTCCTGTGAACACATGACCCCCGGACCTCCGGCTTCCCGTTCCCCAATGTATCCATTTCAAAGTCCTTCTCATCACCTACAAAGCGCTCCACAATTTGACCCCTCCATACCTCACAGACCTCCTCCATCCCTCCATCGTCCATCACAATCCCCCGCGTTACCCTTCGCTCCTCAGACTCCAACCTCCTGGCACTCCCATGTAAGACCAAGCTCCCAACCTGGGGACACAGAGCCTTCTCCATCGCTGCCCCCACCCTCTGGAACTCTTTACCCCATTCACTCCGTGCTTGCCCCGACCTTCCCACCTTCAAAAAACAACTCAAAACCCACCTGTTTTAATGTCCAACTTTTTATACCTGACTGCTGCGCCTCGCCTCGCCCCGCTTTTAGCTTTGTTTTAGCGCTGAATTAATGTATGGATATTGTATTTTAATGTATCTTTTACTGTTTTCATTCAACTCTATTTTTATTTATCTACTGTAAAGCATCTTTGAGTACTCTATACACATCTCTATACAAATAAGCTCTATCCAACTAAAATGTATTATTATTATTATTTCCGAGATAGTACAATATGGGAGAGTATGTAGCCTACGTGAGTGGATAATGCACCACCTTTTTTTTTTTTCCAATATCAAATATCACACCCCTCAGTATATACTTATAGGTTATCTCATGGTTTGTCTGGTATCAGGCGTGCCAGTGTCAGCCCGAGACCAACACTTGGGGGCATGATACTGGGCCTGATACCAGACAAACCATGTGATGATCTTATTATCACATACTATTTAATCATGAGCTTATTATCACGTACTATTTAATCAAAAGACCATTTTGTTTCCAGAAAATGTTCAGTTTATTACATGTATTATATCTAAACAGTGTAAACACAATAATTGCAAAAATATTTCAACAATAATATTTTATCAACAGTCTTATCTTATCAATGTCTGACAATTAAAGTTCCATTCATCAAGTTTGGGCAGCAAAACAAATGCTGTGTGTTCACGCTCGTGCGCTGTTCTCTGATTGGTTGTTTACGGGCACGATACCAGAGCAGCGCGCTCTGAGTGGACAGCTACGGGGGCTGATACTGGACATGGTTAAACTCTATATTTTATCAGTATCACTGCCCTGGGCTTTAACACAGTATCATTTCGGCCTTTTCCCGTATCATTCATGGGCGGTTTCTAGGGTACAGGGCCAATTAATACTGTAGTATGTGATAATTATAGATATCGTTAGATTGTACAGATGGACCTAATGTTGCGGCCACTAGAGCATCCTTCCTGGTGCCGCCGCTAGGCTTAGCCTGACATAAGCTGTCATTCTCATCATCTCGTCGACTTTGCCTCCTCTCAAACAGATTTCCCCTCCAGGGGATTCAATTGCTCTAACCAGCCTCCGGAGACTTGACGCCGTTCCCCGCTAACGTCATTTTAAGGCTAAGCAATGATGCATAGCCGTGGCATGATATTAGATTTCCTGCATTTAAGCCATATTGAGATGCATTGCTTTTGCATTTATCCTGCCTTTTTAATTGGCTTAAGGAAGCCCAGCTTGAGAAATCATATACTTATTGAAAGAAATGACTCCAAAGCTGTGTGGAGAAGTTTACAAATTGGTGCCCAATTTGTCTAAAATGTATCCTATTGAGCTTCTTTTTTGAAATAGCTTGATTTTCGCTATTATGTTCCTTCTCAGGGTGTACTTTCCTTTTCATTATATTCACCACTGCGGTCACTTCACTATTTTTTCTTTTTTCTTGTGTTAAATAATGCTACGTATGCTGCCATCCGTCTTCCATTATGGCATCATTTGTGGTGTCTCACACCTTTTTCTGATTCCTTTTTGTCAGGCCATTGATTTGGACTCTCACAAAAAAAAAGGCTGTCTTCTCACTAGTAGGATCCATTACTTGCATGAGGAGGCATCGATCTGCTTGCTTGTGCACTGGTAGACCAGTTGTCACCAACCTTTTTTGAGCCCAAGATGGCAGAAGTGTGAAATCAGTAGCCACGTAAACAGGAGGAGTTTTTCCTCTTTCTGAATGGAATCTTTGCCGAATTACTTTTCCGAAAACAATGGTATCCATAGAAAGGAATATTCCAATCTCTTGTCTACATACGCCGCTATAATCAACCAGAATAGTCAATGGGGCATGCGCAGTAAAACGTAAACATCAACATCACGTGATACCGACTTCCTCGAGTTTTTCTTTCACTTGTTGGAATAACTCTGTATTGCCAGTTTTTCGTTCGTCCGGTCTTGAAATTTAGTTTGGATCAAAAACAAACTTTCCGCAGCAGTCCAGTACTGATTACTCGCCTCCATTTTTAAAACCGAAGAACGTCTTAAGCTGCGTGTTACGTCATATCTCAGCATTCGCTGAAAGAACGCACCCGGGAACAGGAAAAGATAAAGTTCAATCTCGCTAATATTTTATAATTAAGCTCGGCACAAGTTTTATATAGATATGTATTTTCTTTTTTAATAAAACTGGACTTGTGAATGGCGTATAGAAGGGTTTAGATTCTGTTCCACAGATGGCGGTAATGCACACGAAAGCTGCTTGCAAACCGCCAATAAACAACAGAAGAACGCAGTCTGGCAACTTTCCGATTGAGCGGGTACAAGATACCTCAATCGGATTGGGGAAAGGGATATTCCAACCCTGTGAATCCGATTATATATTCAATCGGATTGGCACTTTTCTCTCGGAATGGTTAGATTCTTTCCGTTTGAGCAAATAACCCGAATGGAATTGGAATATTTGGGTCCATGTATACGTGGTTATTGTGGTTCAATGAGGAACAATGAATATGTACTGTGACACTGTTCTCCCTTGTGAAATATTATATTATATATTCATTTGGATTGGCACTTTTCTTTCGGAATGAGGTGTATACAAAGGTTACATTCTTTCCGTTTCAGCAAATAAACCAAATACAATTGGAATATTTGGGTCCATGTATACGTATAAAGATGGAAACATGCAAAAATTGTAGGCTTTATGCTGTAAATTATAGTATATAGCAGTGATTTTCAACAACTGTGCCGCGGCACACAAGTGTGCCTTGAGAAATCGTCAGGTGTGCCGTGAGGAATTATTCAATATTACTTTTTTAATTAACATGTATTAATTTTCTGCAAATATTATGTCATTGTCGCGTGTCATTGGTGTAAAGACTGGCAGAGCAATGTAATATTCGTCCGTGTGGCAACACGTAGCTGATTGCCTCGTTTCTCTAATAGACTTAGTGATGCACGTGAGAGGTAGTGGTGACATTTTGTAACTTTGTCGGTTAAATTAGTATGCGGATCAAAAGGATCTGCTGTGGCGAGTCCGTAATCAGGAAAAAGCTGAAAGAAGCAAATAATGTTGGTTATTGGTGTGCCGCAAAATTTTTCCAATGTAACAAACGTGCCGTGGCTCAAAAAAGGTTGCAAAACCTTTTATAGTATACATATAGTTTGCACAGGCCACTAGGTGTCACTATAACATGCACCAGAGTTGATCGCTTATGGCAGTTTTTTTTTTTATTATTTGATAATTACAAGTAATAGCCATCATCATTTTGACGAGCCCTGTGTTCGAGACACAGAAGAGGCCCTTAACTAGCCCACCACAAAAGGTGTCTCATCTAACATTCAGCTCAATACTTAATTTGTGTGTGTGTGTGACAAATGCATATCAAGTCAGCTGCTGATTTAAATGTCAGCCTCCGTCATGACGCATAGATCGTTATATCTGCTGGTGTTGTGAACGAGCTTAATAAACCACCTGCCTTATCACATCGGCCATTTTATACGTAGTCTGGTGTGTCTGGAATGCTTTGGACGAACTCTATGCTTCTTGTAACTTTGTTAAACATGTTCAAAGTAAACAAATGCAACGAAAATAAAACTAAAAATAAAAGTAGTCCATAAATGTGTGTAGAAAATCCATCTGCTTAAATGCGGTCGAAGCAGGTTGCACCCAGCTATCCCACCTCCACCTCCTTCCGAAAGGAAGACTGTAGAGGAAGAGGGCGAAAAAAGGATTGGCACAAAGTGTAACGTGACGGTTATGCTGGACGGGGGTCATGTTATTCATGCGCATGTCCGTTCCTTAAAGGTGTGTACCAAATTTGGTGGTGATTCAGCCCACAACCCTAAAGTTAGAATGCAATGGTAATGGTTTTATTTCATTTGAACATGCATCAGATTACAATTGAAGTTGGCGATGAGACAGCCGAACCTGTGTTGGACTGTCTCATTTACATCGCTCGGCTGTACGGAGAACCTGTACTCGCGTATCAGTACCTGCCCTATATCGGATACCTGGGAAGAATTAGAGATTGACCGATATGTTTTTTTTTTTGGGACAGCCTTAGCCGATGGCCAATTTTGCTTGGGCCGATATTTGTGGCCGATACTGCTTTTGCTCCCTCAAATTTACATGAAAAAATGACAATGATAATAAATATTACAGGTCTCAAGTTTAAACAAATATTAAACTTGAGACCATATAATATATACCGATTCAAGTAAAGAACGCAAATATCGGCCCGATATATCGGCCGACCGATTTATCGGTCGATCTTTAGTAAGAATACTCACTGACAAGCACGTGAAACTCCACGTGTAATGGTTTTATTTCATTTGAACATGCATCAGATTACAATTGAATGCATCACATAATCAGTTCACAGTTCCAAATGTCCAAAAGGAGTAGGAAGAAGCAAAGCTTATTAAATCCTACCCCTCCATCTGGTACTTTTACAATCAGTAACTGTTACATTTGTTCACTTCCTGCTTTCCATAATACAGTTTAAGGTTTTTTTTTGTTTTTTTTTTAATAATGCACCTCGTACCAAAGTACGAGGTGATATGACCATCCAATGACATAATGGGTACCATAGTAAGTGTCAATATAGTGATATATATAGCACATCATGACTGGTTCAAGACTCTTCATCCTTGTATTTAGCAAACATCAACTGCTTGTATTGTTTCTTGAATTGGCTCATCGTTGTGCATTGTTTGAGTTCCTTACTCAATCCATTCCATAGTTTGATTCCACATACTGAAATGCTATGGCTTTTTAACGTAGTCCTAGCATATAAGTGTTTCAAATGTAGTTCTTCCCTGAGATCATATTTCTCCTCTCTTGTAGAGAAGTATTGGATGGCATTTTTAGCTAATTGGTTATTTTTAGCCTTGTGCATTATTTTAGCTGTTTGAAGATTAATAATATCAGCAAGTTTAAGTATTTGTGATTTTAGAAATAAGGAGTTAGGTAGCTGTGTTGTGGTATAGTCACAGTACCGTCATGTGGTATATTACCAGAAATGTAATAGCACAGGAAACACTATAAGAGTTTTGTTTTGACATGTGTCAAATATTGTGTGCAGCATTTTAGAAGTAAAATAATTACACAAACATACAAACAATCACGCACTTTTAGTTATATCTATAAAGGCAGATTTTTGTCTGGTTATTGTGTTCTAGTGTTGCCCACTTGCACATCATATCCAATCTTGTAATATAATTTACAGTACTTTTTCAATTGTGTAATGGCATTATCCAGCTTTGTAGTATTGGGAATCATCAGCCTTGTTCCCCTTTTTTCCTCATTGCCGTGATTGATGATGCAACAGGCGATAGATTTGGTCATGAAAGGTCAAACGTCATCAATGATTGGACCCGCCTGAAGTGGCTTCCCCAGAGAAAGCATAAGGACATTACATGAAATACATCCTTTGAGGGGGGTCAAACATGATAAAAATCTGTTTGTAATTGGCCTGAACTGTATTGAACTGGGAGATGTGTGTTTTCTTATATATAAACAGTGGCAACAAGTGGTTGGCACGCAGGCCTCACAGCTAGGAGACCCGAGTTCAATTCCCACATTCCAAAAACATGCTAGGTTAATTGGCGACTCCAAATTGTCCATAGGTATGAATGTGAGTGTGAATGGTTGTTTGTCTATATGTGCCCTGTGATTGGCTGGCCACCAATCCAGGGTGTACCCCACCTCTCGCCTGAAAAAGACAGCTGGGATAGGCTCCAGCACCCCCGCGACCCTCGTGAGGCTAAGCGGTGGAAAATGAATGAATAAACAGAAATACACACACATACATACACACACATTGTGTTCAGTGTTTTCATTTATGCTAACATTAGCATTAAGGCTAACTAATATATACATACTGTATTTTAAGCAAAGATTAGCACTAGCTTTAAGTTTTTAATGATTAATTTTACGCAATTCATTGTCTCAAACACTGAATTAAATGGAAAAATTAATATTAAAGGTCTAAAAGAACAATATCTGACTGGTCTCCAGCAATCTATAGAAGTACAACATTTTAATGCAAGCTAATGCTAACAATTATGCTAATGCTAACAAGTGGCTTTAAAGGGGAACTGCACTTTTTGGGGGAAATTTAGCCCATCATTCACAATCCTTATGTGAAACATAAACGTGTATTATTTCCCTTTTCTTAGCATTGTAAGCTAGCTGAAATTAACTTGTGTTATAATGATCAGTGTAATTATGAAACAATCCACTTTTATGTGGCATCTCACTCGTATACTAAAACAAGACAATCTAAATGTTTTTTCCCTTGCTATTAAAATATTTCTATGCCAAACCCCACTCCACTCCACTCCACTGCATGCCAGAAAAATAGTAAAAATACATTCACACTGGGATTTCACACAAAAATCAGACCTCGTTTTGTGTCTTTGTTCACACTTTTATTCACCAGCCCTTCCACTATGGCTTCTTTCATGGCTTGGTACGTTCCCAGTCACCGTTATTTATGTTGGTAAATAGCACTGCTCTTGTCCTGACTCATCAACTCACAGCGTCTTTGGTTTAATTGCAGCCTTTTTTGGCCTGAGTGCACTCCCACACTCTGAAGGCAGCACACAAATGATTGTTTAGGGTACGTTTACTTGACAACAGTTGAGTGAAAACAATTGTTTGAAAACGTTTTGTCTATAGGTGACAAATCATGAACGTTTTTTCATGAACTGTGATGCCGGTAGCTATCTATACTGGAAACACAATATCTTTATTCATGTATATTGTTTTTTTTTTCTTTTGGCTGTGTCTATATAGTAATATATAGGGATATATACAGTGATGTGGAAAAAGTATGATTTGTCACTTAAATGTTTCATATCATCAAATGTAAATACTAGTCAATGACAACATGGATGCTTGGGGTCGGAATCAGTAGCGATTGGAATATTCCTTTCCATGGATACCATTGCATTCGGAAAGATAAAAACTCCTCATGCAAACGTGGTTATTGTCCTGCTGCATAACCCAAGTTGGTTTCCGATTGAGGTCACCAACTGATGGGCAGAGATTCTCCTTCGGGATTTTGAATGCTAAAAAAAAATGCTATTATATGGAATTCTCCTGTTGCTCCGGCTTATTTGGATTGATGTCTTTAACTACCACAAGCTCAGTAATAGGAACCTAACAACCGGCTCAGTTAAAACTATGAGTTCTGAGCAGTTATTACTGTGATGGAATTCATAGATGCCTTTATGCCATTTGGCAGACAAGACAGGAAGAACCCATTCAGGTGCTCATTACATTTGAGCATTTGCACATTCTGCGGCAGACAAATCTCTCATATGGTGCTTAAGTGTTCAATGATCATTTCCCAAAAGACCAGAGTTCCCCTATATTTTAACTTGTAGCTGGTGCGTATTTAATCCAGTGTTGTGTACTTGAATTGCAGCAAAACTTACTCGGACTGGTCCTATTACAAAGTGTCACAACTTTAAATCAACTTCATATACCGTACACTCTTCATGAAAATTTGAAGAGCAGTTGAAAATTCATATTTTGCACTTTTGGCTCTAAAAATTGCCCATTTGGAATTTGCATGAGAGCACCAAACTTGGGATCAAAAAAACGGAAGACAGGGCTCTACATTAAAAACCAAAATGACTTGCCCATAGGGAATCCTTAAGGTGAGAACTACTTGCCCGAACTTGCCCCATGTAAAATGAAAAGACTGCCATAATGATATCATGTAATTTTTTGCGGCATCACATGAGAATCTCAAATAAATAAAATAATAAAATAAATAATACTGTAGCGTTGCGTGTGTGTTGTATTCCGGGCTGTAGTTTCATGCATGGACGCTGGGGGGCAGTCATGTTCAGCTCGCGGTCTTGGAGCGGGCGTTTTGGGACCAAAGAAGAGGAACGAGAGGGAAAAAAGGAGAAGTTCGGTTGCCGTGCGCCCAGCTAGTTAGTTAAGTCCGCAACAGGCCAGTAAGTTGTTTTTCATGCTGCCTTGGAAATAAAAACCATGCAACGATAGAGGTTCATCACTTTTTGCTGTTTCCTTCAGAATTAGACGATGTTGGCAGCGACGCCATGATGGATGTTTTCGTAGTCAAACGATCGCTGATTGGTTGATCGCAAACAACGGGTGTGGGTAAAACGCGGACTGTGGATTACGGACCGCGGTCTAAATAAACGATTCTGATTGGTCCATTGCAAGGATTGCTTTGCAAATTACCACCGGAATTACACAGTCCGTGTTTTACCAACACCCAACAAGAACCGCTTCATGCCAAAGTACACTTGCCCGACGGGAATATCACTGATTAGATTTACTTGCCCGAATTTTGTTTTAACTTGCCCCGGGCCATCGGTACATCGTTATTGTCGAGCCCTGGAAGAACATTTTATTCTCTGATAAGAAATGTAATCTTGACGGTCCACATGGCTTCCGATGTTACCATCCCACCTGAAATGTTTGCCATCACTATCACGGGTGCTTTTTCCTTCAATGGAGCAATAGAGTTTCAGGTTGTGCAGGGGTGTCAAACGGTAGATGACTATGGTGAGATGTTGCAGTGGGCAACGCTAATGACTGATGAATGATGTCACTCTTTTGGGTCACTCTTATGCGTATTCCCATAATCTAAACTCAATTGGGAATTTGGTAATGGTTTAATTTCACTCAATCGCCGTGCAGCCAAGTAAATTTTACTGTTTATAATTGTATAATTTTTCTTGTTTAAGTTTGGCCCTATAACTCCTTCATGGTTTTGCAAAGATATATTTACTTTTTAATTAGTATTATATAATAGTATTAGGATACTATCACATGATATTAGTATTTCATTGCTATTTTTATGTAGTAATAAGCATCTTACCATCTTTTTTTTTTTTTTTTTAAATTTTTGGCCGAGGGTGGAATTGAACTTGGGTCTCCTAGCTGTGAGACCTACGTGCTAACCACTTTCCACCGTGCAGCCAAGTAAATTTTACTGTTTAGAATGTTTTTGTTTAAGTTTGGCCCTATAACTCTTTCATGGTTTTGCAAAGATATATTTACTTTTTAATTAGTATTATATAATAGTATTAGGATACTATCACATAATATTAGTATTTCATTGCTATTTTTATGTAGTAATAAGCATCTTACCATCTTCAATTTTTTTTTTTTTTTACATTTTTGGCTGAGGGTGGAATTGAACTCGGGTCTCCTCGCTGTGAGGCCTGAGCGCTAACCACTTGTCCACTGACTTAAGATCCAAGTGTGCAAAATATAAATTTGTACCTGACCTGAGCCTGTTGCACTGCAAATATGTTCTGTTCATGTTCAATGGCTGAGCTGAGTGTGTGTACTCAAAATACATAATGCTTGGACTCGAGCTAATCAATGAGCCAGGCAAACAGGACTGGAAGGACTAGTCTTATATTTACACAGACTACAAAGACAAGGTGAGACGGACAATTGAAATAAATGGACCTCCCACAGGAAGTAAATTGACTTGTTTTAGAGCGAAGGAACGGGTCTTGGGCTGTAAGTTGGTGTCATGGTACCCTGACACCAAGCTCACAGTCACAGAGAGGAAGATTGATGGATTGTTATCTGGGAGTGACTGGAATGGAAACCTGCAGAGTATTCCGACCGGATAGAGGCAGACGGTTGTCTCTTTGCTTTATGCTTCATCATTCATCAACAACTTGTATATGTTTTAGCATAATACAAAATTTTCATTTAAAAACTTTGTGAGTGGTTAGCGCGCAGACCTCACACCTAGGAGATCAGGGTTCAATTCCACCCTCGGCCATCTCTGTGTGGAGTTTGCATGTTCTCCCAGTGCATGCGTGGGTTTTCTCCGGGTACTCCGGTTTCCTCCCACATTCCAAAAACATGCTAGGTTAATTGGCGACTCCAAATTGTCCATAGGTATGAATGTGAGTGTGAATGGTTGTTTGTCTATATGTGCCCTGTGATTGGCTGGTGACCAGTCCACGGTGTACCCCGCCTCTCGCTCAAGACAGCTGGGATAGCCCCCCGTGACCCTCGTGAGGAAAAAGCGGTAGAAAATGACAGAATGAATGAATATTTGAGAACAGTGGAATTTTTTATCAGATATTTTGGTGTGGAAAACCGGAACCAAAGTACTGAAAAAGTGTAGGGTATAGCAGAAGCAAAAGCATTGAAGATAGTTTTTTTTTTTCCAGTTTTTAATAAATGTGTTTTGGGTTTTTTTTTTTTTTTGAAAACCTGATGGGCTTCACCCAGAACCTAGCTCCGGTGGCCCTCAGGTAAATTGAGTTTGAGACCCCTGCTCTACAGCATACTCAGTTATGCTTTTATGGCCTTTGCTGTGTTTTGTGGGGAAACTATTCCCAATTAGCCAAAATGTCTCTCTAAGATGAGAAATGAAGACTCAGAATGCTAATGTAACCGTTGATTGATATGTCGGTTGGTATTTCTTCCCTTCCGCGGCGCTCTTCCAGCAGTTTCTAACACAGCAGGAAATCTCTTCCCAAAAATTCACTTCATTTAATTTCCTTGGCTCACACTGTGTGCTTCCTCCCGCTTCCCATCCTTCATCAGTCTACCCGTCCCTTTCCCACCTCCTCTGCCACTTTTCAAACAATCTGAAGCTGGCGAGAGGCCCCGGCTGTGCGCGTCGTCATAGCAACGCCATATTAATGACGGCAACAAGCGTGACCTGAAGATTCCATTTGAGGGCGTCTGGGGAAGAGGGGTTGGGGTGTGAAGTAGAGCTCAATTGACTCGTCACTTTTGCCCTCTAATTTGCCTGACCCCCCGCCCCCCCCCCATACCCACCCACACACACACACCCACCCCTCTTGTACTGATTCATCAGCGTGTGTGCTCTCTTCCTCCTTTCAGGGGGGCCAATAACGAGGCTCAATGGACACTTGATCGAGCAGGTTGGCCTCATCTGTTTGGGGGTGGGGAGGATGGGCGGGGATCTAATCTAACTCTTCATCTCACACACACACACACACACACACACACATACACATACACATACACAATCACATGCGTGGTTTCCATTGGAGCTGCGACGGCGGCCCTGCTGACCTCATGAGGGGGTTGCTATGGTTACACTCTTCCATAACCTTACACCCCTGTCTGTTTTCAAGTTGTACAAGCACACTAATTAGTAAGGGTAGGGGTTAAGTTGCCCCCCAGACCAGAAGGAAAATCTATCTTTGACACTCAAAGCCTTTAGTTATGATGCCGCAATGAGGCGCCACTGCACACTCGACACACGCTCACTCCTCCTCCCTCTCTTAACCCTCCTGCTACCTTGACGCTGACTCCTTCTCAGATTTTTGGATCAACATTTTCAGCACTTTGACGTCCGATACAAGCCTATTCCCTTCATATGACTCACATGCTTATTATTAAAGAGATGATGATCGAAACTTTAAAAATGCGCTTTTTTTTTTGAGGGAAAAGTTTTTGCTTCCTGTAACCTATTCATAAGTTCAGCTGTCTCTTGCAGCATCGGTAACTTTTTCTTAGGTGCATTTCCTGTGGCTATGACGCCACCAGCAGGAGGTACAAGGTACAACCAAGGTACACTCCTCCATTTAGACCTCACACCAACATGTATTGTATGCTGTGTTATGATGCGGTTATGTATGAGGCTGACATTTTATGCAAATTTATCAATCGTTACCGACTAATGCGTTTTCTGGAAAAAATTTAATATTTTGAAGAGAAAAAACACAAATGGGTGGGGTTTTCCACAAATAAAAAAAATATTTTTTTTAATAAAAACTCCACAAATTTGCAAAAGAGTGACTTTATACATTGCACTGTTAAGTTAGCCAGAGAGTAATAATAATAATAATTCATTCATTCATTCATTTTCTACCGCTTATCCTCACAAGGGTTGTGAGGGGTGCTGGAGCCTATCCCAGCTGTCTTCGGGCGAGAGGCGGGGTACACCCTGGACTGGTCGCCAACCAATCACAGGGCACATATAGACAAACAACCATTCACACTCACATTCATACCTATGGACAATTTATAATAATAATAATAATAAATTTTATTTGTGTAGCGCTTTTCAGAGTACTCAAAGACAAAAATAAATAAAAATAGAGTTGAATAAAAACAGAGTAAAAGATGCATTAAAATACAATATCCATACATTAAATTCATAGCTACAACAAGGCTAAAAGCGAGGCGAGGCGTAGCTGTCAGGTATAAAAAGTTAGACATTAAAAACAAATTTGAGTTGTTTTTTTAAAGTGGGAAGGGCAAAGAGTTCCAGAGGGTGGGGGCAGCAATGGAGAAGGCTCTGGTCTCCCCAGGTTCGGAGCTTGGTCTGTCCCAAAATGTCAAAAAAGGGATCCCAGAATGCCACAAAAGGGAAAAGGTTGTGGCCATTAAATAGTTTTGCATAAGTTATTTTAAGTGCACCAGTTTCCTGGGGCTTGTTAACATGGCATGGAGATAATGGATGACTTTCCACTTGTTTGCATGGGGCTAAATATAGCAAAGAATGCTCTAGAGCTGTGTGTGTGTGTCTGAAAGCCATTCTTCTTTTCCACCTTTTCTGCCTTTTGTCCTATGGAAATAAATGTTAAATAAATTAAGTTTGTGCATCATTACAGTTTGTTGCTTATATAGCATCTCACAAAAGTGAGTCGGAACTACACCCCTCTTGTTTCAGCAACCGTTTTGATGACACTAAATGTCACTATCCTCAAGATAATACTGTAGAAATTAAACTTTGCAGCAGTCAGTGTACAGCATTTATAGCAGTATACGGCCATTCTTGTCTAAATGCACGAGTCCTGCCAGCACTGCAGCTGTGGTTCATTGAGTGGAAACTTGAAGTCCAGCGTGTACTGTGACATTCTGAAGTAAAGTATTTATTTGTGAAGCCTGAGGTGGGCCTGCATCTCCCATGCTATCTCATTTTTCACATGTACTGCTCCTCAGTCCTAAATGAAACTTGACGCCTAAAGGGGAACGGTACTTTAAATTAGATTGAAGCGGCGTAGGATTGAATAAGCTGCGCTTCTTCCTACTCATTTGAAATAGTCAGTGAGAAAGCAGTCGCTCTTTCTGTAGCAGGAGCCAATCATGAATCAACAAGCTTGTCAACCCACTGGAAATCGCAGAAGGTCGTTATATATATCGCCATATTATAGTCTGACTCACATCTTGCTAACACTTTACTAACAGCACTAAACTCATCACACAGCAACTTAACACTCAAAAGAAATACCAATAAGTTATAACAAATATCAACACATTCATTGGGGCGCTGCAATGACGTCAGCCTCCTTCTGGGATCTGGGTCGTTTGGCTCCCTCTGGTTGACAGAGTCAGCATTGCAGCGCCATCCACCATTTTCTATGCTGCTAGACCTGCAATAACATGCAAACAAAATATATGATGGTAAAACTTGTATTGGTACATGTTTGTATAGTTATTAGGCATACTTTTTGAGTAGTAAGTTGCTGTGTGATGAGTATAACAAATACCAATACATTCATTGGACCGCTGCAATGACGTCAGCCTCCCTCTGGGCTCTGGGTCGTTTGGCTCCCTCTGGTTGACAGAGTCAGCATTGCAGCACCATCCACCATTTTCTATGCTGCTAGTCCTGCAATGACATGCAAACAAAATATATGATGGTAAAACTTGTATTGGTACATGTTTGTATAGTTATTAGGCATACTTTTTGAGTGATAAGTTGCTGTGTGATGAGTATAACAAATACCAATACATTCATTGGACCGCTGCAATGACGTCAGCCTCCCTCTGGGCTCTGGGTCGTTTGGCTCCGTCTGGTTGACAGAGTCAGCATTGCAGCACCATCCACCATTTTCTATGCTGCTAGTCCTGCAATGACATGCAAACAAAATATATGATGGTAAAACTTGTATTGGTACATGTTTGTGTAGTTATTAGGCATACTTTTTGAGTAGTAAGTTGCTGTGTGATGAGTATAACAAATACCAATACATTCATTGGACCGCTGCAATGACGTCAGCCTCCCTCTGGGCTCTGAGTCGTTTAGCTCCCTCTGGTTGACAGAGTCAAAGTAGCATGATGTAGCTTGGCAATCTGTTGCTTAAAGGTATACACCAAATTCTAACCCATGAGGGTTTATTTTTTTATTTTATGTTATTTTTGCTAGTTATTTTGGCATACGGATGAGAACATTTTGCATTTGGGAAATGTTAATTGTCTTGGAGTGTCAGTAGTGGAGTCTGAAGATCGTTATGCTAGCTCTGCAGCTATGTTGATAATAATGTACTCATTACACTCGCAAAATTTTTTTGCGCAAGAGAAAACTGACAGGCTGTGCAGTGTTTGCAGCATGTGTGTGTGCTTTGTAGACGGCGGGGGGGCAAGTATGCTGCTTCTATTTATACAATATATCTGTGGAAGTCTTGCTTTATTAGGGTTCATCAGCATCTTGTCCCTTTTTACTCCTCAGAAACTAAAGCCGAACTGGAGGATCTTATGGCAGACATCAAGAAACTGGCCAACAAAGTGCGCTCCAAATTAAAGAGTGAGTTCTATTTCTTTTTCCAATTTTGTCACGTTCATTAAATCATTACATCAGCCAGTAAGAATAAAACTAATGAACAATTGCCTGTGACTATTAGTAGTATTTAGTAGGGGTGTGTATTGGCAAGAATCTGGCGATACGATATGTATCACGATACTAGGCTCACGATACGATATATCACGATACTGTTAACAAGGCGATATTTTTTTTGTTTTTCTTGTAGTTAAAGATTATTTCCTGGAAATATTGAATTACACCAGCAATATGCACTTACTAAACACATTTTTATTCCATTAGAACAGTATGTTATGCTGTATCACAAGCTTTCCTCTGTAAAAACTTAAAGTGTAGCATTTGGATAAATAAAGCTTTAACATCCAGCTTTAAATTTACAAAAAAATATGTAAAAAAAACAAATAAATGAAATTATGTCTCAAGATCCTGCTCAAATGTTCACATTCTATTAGCTGTGAAAAAATGCAGAGTATACAGTCCCTGACTTATCCACCATCAGAACAGTATTTTTGTGGAACAAAGTAACTAACATCAGTAAAAAGTCCTTTTAGGATGCTTGAAATAACCATTATTTAACAAAATAGTGATATCAATTTGAAAAACAAAATACCTGCAATATCACAGTACTACTTTTGTAGTATACAAAAGGACCTTGGCATTGCTTGCTAGCGGCAGGTCCTCATGGTGTCTCGCTAAGTGAACTCGCAGATTTATCGTGTTTCCCGAATACTTTATTCGGGAAAAATGACACATTTTACAAATGGCATGGGTTTTATCAATTTCTGCACACCCTACTTTGTGTAAAAATCCAAAATGTGTCCACACTTCAGCCTTGTACGCCGCAGGGGCCGCTGTTATGTGCTGGCATTCCGCCATGTTGAACTGTGTTTATGTGTGAAGACGTTTCACTCGGGAATCTCGTTCAACGTCCTTGCCTAATTGACTACGGAAGTGCTGCCACCTAACGATCGGATGCTTAAATTAAAATCAGAAATGAACCTTTGCCGTGTCTGAACTTGAATAAATACCATATACAGTCTATGATAAATGCCTAAAAATATCATATCATACTTTTTAATATCAATACAGTATCGTGGAACGAAGTATTGCGATATATATCGCCGAAACGATATTTTCTTACACCCCTACTATTTAGTGTTAGTATAATATCAATAGTATATACTGTAGATATTTGTCATGGGAGGGAAACAACAAAAGGACACCATAACAAAGATGCTTAGTTACTTTTAGTCATTTTTCTAGTTGAATATGTTTGTGTGTTGCAGGCATTCTTCACACTATTGAGCAGGAAGAAAGTCAGAACAGGTCGTCAGCGGATTTGAGGATACGCAAGACACAGGTAGAGCAAATACTTTCTCGCTGCTTGCCCATTTCTTAATAAGCTCACCGAGCAACAAGTCATTCTGCTGTCCCAGCACTCCACCCTGTCCCGCAAGTTTGTGGAGGTGATGTCCGAGTACAACACCACCCAGTCGGACTACAGGGAGCGCTGCAAGGGACGCATTCAAAGACAGCTGGAGATCAGTAAGTTTGAAAATTGCAGTAAATCTTTTAGTGTGGATCACACTGCACTGCAAGGTGGGGGGCGATACCACCATGTTTTACCCAATATAGTAGGCGTGTGTGTATGTGTTACGGACCTGTGGAGGACAGGAAGTGACTTTGGGAATTCAGAGTTGAGTTTCGGGATTTCAGCCGACAGGTAAGTTACTTCAAACATTGTAGTTCATAAAGGTTTTAGACCCTGGAAGTGATTATTTTCATTCATTCATTCATTTTCTACCGCTTACCCTCACAAGGGTCGTGGAGAGTGCTGGAGCCTATCCCAGCTGTCTTCGGGCCAGAGGTGGGGTACACCCTGGACTGGTGGCCAGCCAATCACAGGGCACATATAGACTCCTTAATTTATGTGTTCTACAAAAACAATAAATCAGACACTAAACAAAACATTCACTCATTCATTCATTTTCTACCGCTTTTTCCTCACGAGGGTCGCAGGGGGTGCTGGAGCCTATCCCAGCTGTCTTTGGGCGAGAGGCGGGGTACACCCTGGACTGGTCGCCAGCCAATCACAGGGCACATATAGACTTCTTTATTTATGTGTTCTACAAAAACAATAAATCAGACACTAAACAAAACAGTGTTACTGTATTCAGTTACAGTATACGAAATACAAGTTACTGTATTCCGTTGGAAAAGTGTTTTGTTTTGTCATAAACTTAAGAAATCTGCAAATGAACATTAATACAAAGTACCATATCTTCTATTTAGTATACATATTTTCATATTTTTTCACTTCCGATTGGTGTAAGGACCAGGTATCCCCATATTTATTCCCAGCATTTTGTACCATTGTAGCATTGAGTACCGTATTTTCTGGACTATAAGTTGCACAAGGCCAAAAATGCATAATTAGGTCGAAAAAAACATATATAAGTCGCATTTTTTGTGGGTAATTTATAATAATTAGGTAGAAAAAAAAAACATAAGTCGCATTTTTTGTTGCTAATTTATAATAATTAGGTAGAAAAAAACATACATAAGTCGCACTGGAGTATAAGTCGCATTTTTTGCAGGTAATTTATATAATTAGGTCGGAAAAAACATATATAAGTTGCATTTTTTGCGGGTAATTTATAATAATTAGGTAGAAAAAAAACATACATAAGTCACACTGGAGTATAAGTCGCATATTTTGCGGGTAATTTATTTTACAATCTACTTATTACTACTTATTATTACTACTTACTTAAGATATGCTAACAATGGTTATTCAGCTACACAAAAAATAAACATGAACAGAAAAGGTGTCCAGTGTTTATGTAACATAACATTTTTTTTCATTTATAAGTCGCTCTGGAGTATAAGTCGCAGGAACAGCCAACCTATGAAAAAAAAGTGTGACTACCAACAATTTATAGTACTCAACATGAAATTTGACTCCTGAATATGCACTCCATTTTGTTTGTATTTTCCTGGTTTCATTTTTAAGTTCAGTCTATACAGTACAGATACATGAATAATGGTAATGGTAATGGTTTTATTTCATTTGAACATGCATCAGATTACAATTGAATGCATCACATAATCAGTTCACAGTTCCACATGTCCAAAAGGAGTAGGAAGAAGCAAAGCTTATTAAATCTTACCCCTCCATCTGGTACTTTTACAATCAGTAACTGTTACATTTGTTCACTTCCTGCTTTCCTAATATCGATAAATATTATCAGTTTCTCTAGTACTTCAAATCAGGGGGGGGGACATTATTACCGGTAGCAATGTAAGAAGAATTATTCTTATAAAAACATGAATGAATAAACCAGCTCAGCTTTACATGGGGCTTCTCTGAGGTTTGAGTCACCATGGCGACAAATAAGAGCCTTCCAGGCATTTGAGAGCCAATGTGTAGTGGAAATTGGCTGGTGGAAGTGTGTGAGGAAGGACCGACAGCACTGTTACCTTCGGTTCATCCGAGTGATAAGATGAGGTTTAAAGGTTAGACGGATCCGGGGTGTGATTGCACAGTTTAAGGTTTTATAGGTAAGCAGTAAGAGGACATGTAATAGAGGCTGTGTTTGTGTTTGTGTTTGTGTATGTGTTTGTGCGTGTGTGTGTGTGTGTGTGTGTGTCATCATCATCAGTCGACCATGACTCATTTGCTCTGTCCTTCAACTCAAAATGGTTCATAACGTGGAAAGACAAACATCAATTGTTAAAGATGTTGTGTTTTATTGTGAACGCTCACTCCTTTGTTTTGCTTTTTATCCCCTGCCATTATCGTAAAAGTAGAAAAGTAGTGTTTGACTGCTTCCTGCCACGATAATAAACATTCATTCATTCATTTTCTACCGCTTTTTCCTCACAAGGGTCATTATTAATCATTATTATATTATTAATTAGCCTATTATTGCTATCATTATTATTCTTATGATTATTACTACTACTACTAGTAATAGTAGTAGGCTAGTATTAGCCTGCTGATTGGCTTGCTTATTAGCCTGCTTTTGCCCTATTATTATATGAAATTTGTAAAAAAAAAAAATTAAAAATTAATTTAAAATATCATTATTTTGGGGGGCTGAAGCCTCTAAAATAAGCCTAATGACGCCACTGGTCAAACCTCTTTCTTTTTCATTCATGCTGGAGCCTATCCCAGCTGTCTTCGGACAAGAGGCGGGGGTACACCCTGGACTGGTGGCCAGCCAATCACAGGGCACATATAGACAAACAACCATTCACACTCACATTCTTACCTATGGACAATTTGGAGTCGCCAATTAACCTAGCATGTTTTTGGAATGTGGGAGGAAACCGGAGTACCCGGAGAAAACCCACACATGCACGGGGAGAACATGCAAACTCCACACAGAGATGGCCGAGAGTGGAATTGAACTAGGGTCTCCTAGCTGTGAGGCCTGCACGATAACCATGCACTAACAAGATAGGAATGCAAAAAGTGCATCTCCAGTGACATATTGCAGTCAAGGGTTTTGTAGGACTTCAGGAAGTTTGCCACCAGCTGCTTATAATTATAATTATTAATTGCATGCAAACTCAACACAGAGATGGCCCAGGGTGGAATTGAACCCTGGTCTCCTAGCTGTGTAATATATGTAATATATAGAAGTAGTTCTTCTGCTTGGCTCCAGCGGGATGATGCCTGCTCTGAATTTTGACACCAATTATTTTTAAATCACATGCGTTCCTGTAATGTATTAAAAAGTAGAGGAGTCAGATGGCAAGAGAGCAAATAGAGAAGGACAAACGTTTCCTTTTAATTAAAGTTATGCCGGGTGGGAATCATGTGGACGGATGGAGAGGTGAATTCCAATTAATAACAAGTTTTTAGCTAATTGTCACTTTCTTCCATTTTTTTTTAGCTGGAAGAAATACAACAAACGAGGAGCTGGAAAGTATGTTGGAAAGCGACAACCCAGCTATCTTCACATCGGGAGTAAGTAAGCGACAAAAGTGTCCGTTCCCGTTCATGCATGGTCACTTCAACAAAACGTGTGTGTGTTGTCGTCCAATGCGTAGATCATCATGGACAACATCACCCAGCAGGCCATGAACGAGATTGAGACGCGGCACAACGAGATCATCAAGCTGGAAAACAGCATCCGAGAGCTTCATGACATGTTCATGGACATGGCCATGTTGGTGGAGAGCCAGGTGAACAACGCTTCTCTTATCTCTTGGCTTCTTGGGAAACGGATGCAATTATTTTTCCATATGCAGTACAGGAATAAATTGGCAATAGCAACAATATAGAGTTGGTTGGTTTGCCTTTTAATGCAACCCCTGTGAGAGGCATTTCAACATAGTATACTGCATGAGCGTAGTTATCTCGCTATAAAGTACCTTAATGGGGAACTGCACTTTTTTTGCCAACCATTCATAACCCTTATATGAAACATGAATACATATTTCTTTCTCTTTTAGTATATGCTGTAACACCACAATATGAGTTAATATGAGCTGGCTAACAATGCACTGCATCCGGACACACCTATTTTAACTATACAAAGTACCATATCTTCTATTTATTATATTATATTATATTATATTATATTATATTATATTATATTATATTATATTATATTATATTATATTATATTATATTATATTATATTATATTATATTATATTATATTATATTATATTATATTATATTATATTTTTAGATATTTTTATATTTATTATGTTATATTTATTTATATTTATATATAGTACTTCTATTTAAAGAGGCATTTCAACATAGTATATTGCATGAGCATCGCTATAAAGTACCTTAAAGGGGAACTGCACTTTTTTGGGGAATTTTGCCTGCCATTTGCAACCCTTACGTATATGAAACATGAATACTTTTTTTTTTATATGCAATATAACACCACAATATGAGTTAATATGAGCTGGCTAACAATGCACGGCATCCGGACACACCTATTTTAACTATACAAGGTACCATATCTTCTATTTAGTATTTATATTATATGTATTATATTATATTTATTATATACTTTTATATTTATTATATTATATTTATTTATATTTCTATATAGTACTTCTATTTAGAGAGGCATTTCAACATAGTATATTGCAAGAGCATTGTGATAGTAGTTATCTTGCTATAGGGTACCTTAAAGGGGACTGGCACTTTTTTGGGGGGAATTTTGCCCACCATTCATAACACTTATATGAAACATGAATACATATTTCTTTCTCTTTTAGTATATGCATTGTAACACCACAATATGAGTTAATATGAGCTGGCTAACAATGCACGGTATCCGGACACACCTATTTTAACTATACAAAGTACCATATCTTCTATTTAGTATTTATATTACATTTATTATATTATATGTATTATATATTTTATATTTATTATATGTATATATTTATTGATATTTCTATATAGTATTTCTATTTAGAGAGGCATTTCAACATAGTATATTGCATGAGCATTGTTATCTCACTATAAAGTACCTTAAAGGGGAACTGCACTTTTTTTTTTGATTTTTTTTCAAAAAAAATTTAGACCTAAATAAGACTTCAATAAATGTCTTCTGGACGTTGGATCTTCAAAGTTGGGTTTTAGCTGGACTATGGCCACAACAGTAGCCCGTGTTGTTGCTATTATTATGATGATGAAATAATAATAAGTCCTATGCGTGTTTTTAGTGACACCTAGTGGCCAATGCAGGCTACAGTTTATTACCATCTTGTATTGCATTCATCTGTATTAGTATTTTACTTCATTTATGTAGAACATTTTGATGCTTTTATGGGCATATAATACACCATAATCAACCACAAAAATATACAGAGTGAGGGAGCAACGTAGGACTGTAGGTTAAATCATATTGAAAAAATATTTAATATTTAAAAACAACAGTATATTTGCATAATGAATACAAGTAATTCATAATTTAGACAAGTGGAAGTCACAAAAATAAGCAGGTTTCTCTCTGCAGAGCTGCCTTTTATGAATAAAATCAAATATTCATCATGTCTATTTACATGACTGAACAAAGTCAACAAAAGATGCGATATAAGGATGATAGTGTTTGTTTTGCTCCTGAAATTATGATTAAGAACGTATTCCCATAATATATCTCTGCTGTATATATGAAATATAATGTATGTGTATGCGTCTTTGTTATTGTGTACATACACATTTTTTTTTGCTGTGCAAATGAATGATTTAATTCCAAATATTTAATTCACTAACCTCTCTGTCATGAAATGCTACATGATTGTCTGTTGATATTTCTCAGCTTACCCCCCCCCCTCACCCCCCCATCCACCCTTTCAACTTCTACTGTTTTCTGTGCCTCGTTTTTTTTCCACACTTTGTCTCCACAATGAAACTAAGCTGTCAAGAACACAGCGGCACTCGCCATCTAATACAAAAAGGTAATTGACTTAATTTTCCATTTTCTTTGTAGAAGTGCATGCACCAAGACTTTTGATCTCCAAATCCTGGGGGGCGGTGTCCATATTTAGATTTTTTAGTAGGGGGCAACGCAAATCCAAATATGCAAATCCTCCTTTTAGATTCAGTGTTGTGATGTTGTGTCCAGGATAGGATAGGATAGGATACACTATGACATCTTGCTAGTGAGTTAATATGAGGCGTTATAGAAATATGACGTCTTGCTAGTGAGTTAATATGAGGCGTTATAGAAATATGACATCTTGCTAGTGAGTTAATATGAGGCGTTATAGAAATATGACGTCTTGCTAGTGAGTTAATATGAGGCGTTATAGAAATATGACGTCTTGCTAGTGAGTTAATATGAGGCGTTATAGAAATATGACATCTTGCTAGTGAGTTAATATGAGGCGTTATAGAAATATGACATCTTGCTAGTGAATTAATATGAGGCGTTATAGAAATATGACGTCTTGCTAGTGAGTTAATATGAGGCGTTATAGAAATATGACATCTTGCTATTGAGTTAATATGAGGCGTTATAGAAATATGACGTCTTGCTAGTGAGTTAATATGAGGCGTTATAGAAATACGACGTCTTGCTAGTGAGTTAATATGAGGCGTTATAGAAATATGACATCTTGCTAGTGAGTTAATATGAGGCGTTATAGAAATATGACGTCTTGCTAGTGAGTTAATATGAGGCGTTATAGAAATATGACGTCTTGCTAGTGAGTTAATATGAGGCGTTATAGAAATATGACGTCTTGCTAATGAATTAATATGAGGCGTTATAGAAATATGACGTCTTGCTAGTGAGTTAATATGAGGCGTTATAGAAATATGACGTCTTGCTAGTGAGTTAATATGAGGCGTTATGGAAATATGACGTCTTGCTAGTGAGTTAATATGAGGCGTTATAGAAATATGACGTCTTGCTAGTGAGTTAATATGAGGCGTTATAGAAATATGACGTCTTGCTATTGAGTTAATATGAGGCGTTATAGAAATATGACGTCTTGCTATTGAGTTGATATGAGGCGTTATAGAAATATGACGTCTTGCTATTGAGTTAATATGAGGCGTTATAGAAATATGACGTCTTGCTATTGAGTTGATATGAGGCGTTATAGAAATATGACGTCTTGCTATTGAGTTGATATGAGGCGTTATAGAAATATGACGTCTTGCTAGTGAGTTAATATGAGGCGTTATAGAAATATGACGTCTTGCTAGTGAGTTAATATGAGGCGTTATAGAAATATGACGTCTTGCTAGTGAGTTAATATGAGGCGTTATAGAAATATGACGTCTTGCTAGTGAGTTAATATGAGGCGTTATAGAAATATGACGTCTTGCTAGTGAGTTAATATGAGGCGTTATAGAAATATGACATCTTGCTAGTGAATTAATATGAGGCGTTATAGAAATATGACGTCTTGCTAGTGAGTTAATATGAGGCGTTATAGAAATATGACATCTTGCTAGTGATTTAATATGAGGCGTTATAGAAATATGACATCTTGCTAGTGATTTAATATGAGGCGTTATAGAAATATGACGTCTTGCTAGTGAGTTAATATGAGGCGTTATAGAAATATGACGTCTTGCTAGTGAGTTAATATGAGGCGTTATAGAAATATGACGTCTTGCTATTGAGTTAATATGAGGCGTTATAGAAATATGACGTCTTGCTAGTGAGTTAATGAGGCGTTATAGAAATATGACATCTTGCTAGTGAGTTAATATGAGGCGTTATAGAAATATGACTTCTTGCTAGTGAGTTAATGAGGCGTTATAGAAATATGACGTCTTGCTAGTGAGTTAATATGAGGCGTTATAGAAATATGACGTCTTGCTAGTGAGTTAATATGAGGCGTTATAGAAATATGACATCTTGCTAGTGAGTTAATATGAGGCGTTATAGAAATATGACGTCTTGCTAGTGAGTTAATATGAGGCGTTATAGAAATATGACATCTTGCTAGTGAGTTAATATGAGGCGTTATAGAAATATGACGTCTTGCTAGTGAGTTAATATGAGGCGTTATAGAAATATGACGTCTTGCTAGTGAGTTAATATGAGGCGTTATAGAAATATGACGTCTTGCTAGTGAGTTAATATGAGGCGTTATAGAAATATGACGTCTTGCTAGTGAGTTAATATGAGGCGTTATAGAAATATGACGTCTTGCTATTGAGTTAATATGAGGCGTTATAGAAATATGACGTCTTGCTAGTGAGTTAATATGAGGCGTTATAGAAATATGACGTCTTGCTAGTGAGTTAATATGAGGCGTTATAGAAATATGACATCTTGCTAGTGAGTTAATATGAGGCGTTATAGAAATATGACATCTTGCTAGTGAGTTAATATGAGGCGTTATAGAAATATGACATCTTGCTAGTGAGTTAATATGAGGCGTTATAGAAATATGACATCTTGCTAGTGAGTTAATATGAGGCGTTATAGAAATGACATCTTGCTATTGAGTTAATATGAGGCGTTATAGAAATATGACATCTTGCTAGTGAGTTAATATGAGGCGTTATAGAAATATGACATCTTGCTAGTGAGTTAATATGAGGCGTTATAGAAATATGACATCTTGCTAGTGAGTTAATATGAGGCGTTATAGAAATATGACATCTTGCTAGTGAGTTAATATGAGGCGTTATAGAAATATGACATCTTGCTAGTGAGTTAATATGAGGCGTTATAGAAATATGACGTCTTGCTAGTGAGTTAATATGAGGCATTATAGAAATATGACATCTTGCTAGTGAGTTAATATGAGGCGTTATAGAAATATGACGTCTTGCTAGTGAGTTAATATGAGGCGTTATAGAAATATGACATCTTGCTAGTGAGTTAATATGAGGCATTATAGAAATACTGCACTTAGAACTTAATATATTGCACTTAGAGCCTTAATCAATACCCGGGTATTGATACCTGTTGTTGTTGTTGTGCAGGGCGAGCTGGTGAACAACATTGAGCACAGTGTCTTGGGGGCACAGCACCATGTGGACCAAGCAAAGAACAACATCCCCAAATGCAAGAAGTTTAAAAAGACCAGCAAGAGGGTGAGAAACACACACAGACGTTTGGAATCTAACTCTTTTCTTTTTCCTCCCCTTTCCTTCTCTTTTCCTTGTCGTCTATCACCCACGCTTCCTCCCCTTTTCTCCTCCCGGACACGTTTCCTGTCCTCTTTCCGGCCTCTCCCAGGGAGAGATGATAGACCGCATAGAGTACAATGTGGAGCACTCGGTAGACTATGTGGAGAGGGCGGTTTCAGACACCAAGAAGGCAGTTAAATACCAGAGTAAAGCTCGGAGGGTGAGTCACCAAGCAGAGGACGGCCAGGGCCGATCGGCATGGCGTGTTGTTGTTGTGTAACCGTTGGGCATGCATGCCGGAGTTTGTGCTCATGCATGTGGCGCTTGCGTGTTGTGGGCGTGGGTGTCATCTCAGTTTAAAAAAAAAAAAAGTAAATGTTCTCTTTATTCATCTGCCTATCACCCCATTAGGGACACCTTCACAATCTAATATTTGGGCTCAGTGGTTCATATATAAGTCAGTTATGTAAATAAAATCGTGTTTTTTTTTGTTCGGGCTTTAGCATAAAAATAGGTACATCCCATGACAAGCATTGTTAGCTAGCTCACACTAACTAGTTTTCTCCCACTGTGTTCATGTTTCACATAAGGATTGTGAATGCCAGCAATCTGGCAATCGCAACTTTCCGTGGCCCCATGGTAGGTTATTTAGCTGTCGCACTCAATAAAAGCAACGCACAGGGTGCATCAACTCCGAGGAATCATACGGTGCAAGTTAAACATGCTAGTTGTTATGTGCAATATTGTAGAATAATAAGCAAAGCAACATTTTTTTGTCAAAAACTTAAAAAAAATCAAAACTGGAGTACTCTATTTGTACTTCTAAAAAAAAAAAAAAAAAAAAAAAAAAAAAAAAAAAACGGGCATTTTTATAATCCGGGTGTAGATATTTATAGTACATGCAAACCAACCACTTTTTGGTTTGGTCAGAGCTTTTCTACCTGTCATTCAACTGCACCTTATCCTGTTTTACTAAAATCTACTACTTTCCAGTATTTTCCGTACTATAAGTCACACTTTTTTTATATAGGTTGGCTGTTCCTGCGACTTATACTCCAGAGCGACTTATAAATGAAAAAACTGTTTATGTTACATAAACACTGGACACCTTTTCTGTTCATGTTTATTTTTTGTGTAGCTGAATAACCATTGTGTTAGCATATCTTACACCTATTCAGCATGTTCTCTATTCTTTTATTAATGTTAGTTATTGACCTTATCCTTAGGCATACTATATACTGTTTATCATATTTTCCGGACTATAAGTCGCACTTTTTTTTCATAGGTTGGCTGTTCCTGCGACTTATACTCCAGAGCGACTTATAAATGAAAAAACTGTTTATGTTACATAAACACTGGACACCTTTTCTGTTCATGTTTATTTTTTCTGTAGCTGAATAACCATTGTGTTAGCATATCTTAAAAAAAAAATGCGACTTATACTCCAATGTGATTTATGTACCGTATTTTCTGGACTATAAGTCGCTCCGGACGAAAAAGTCGCACAAGGCCAAAAATGCATAATTAGGTAGAAAAAAAACATACATAAGTCGCACTGGAGTATAAGTCACATTTTTTGCGGGTAATTTATTTTACAAACTACTTGACCAAAACAGACATTACGTCATCTTGGAAGGCAAGTTCTAACATTAATAAAAGAATAGAGAACAATAAGATATGCTAACACAATCGTTATTCAGCTACACAAAAAATAAACACGAAAAGAAAAGGTGTCCAGTGTTTATGTAACATAAACAGTTTTTTCATTTATAAGTCGCTCTGGTGTATAAGTTGCAGGAACAGCCAACCTATGAAAAAAGTGCGACTTATAGTCTGAAAAATACGGTATGTTTTGTTCTACCTAATTTTTGGCCTTGTGCGACTTATACTCCGGAGCGACTTATAGTCCAGAAAATACGGTACTTTTTCGGTCTCACTGATATTGACAACATTATTTTTAAAGTTTCCTTAAAAGTAAGGAAGCGAGGTTGCTTTTCTTTTTCCTGCATCCAATCCTTCTTGTGATTTGCTCAATCACTTCCTGACACTTCCTGTCTCCTCACCCATTCCTCCCTCCCGCAGAAAGTGATCCTGATAGGAGGTTGTATCGCCGTGTGTTTGACCGTCCTCGTTGTTTGTCTGGCGGTTGGACTCAGTTAGGGAATGACGTGATCCTTCACAGAACAATCAGGACATGTGACTGTCATAAAGAGGCCCGTTTTGCTGAAACAGCATAGCGGCCTGCAGCCCTGGAAAGGAAGTGTCCTTAATAAAGTCCATTGCATTGATGTAGTGATTCACATGCATGTCAAACGCATGACCCTTTGCATGCTTTACTACCAACACAAACTGTTTTTGTATTCTTTATATATACACACTCCACAAAATCTGTATCTTGTTCCTGTTGTTGTAAGTTCACAGTTAGGACAAAAATATTGGGACACTGCTCCGGTTCATCCCAAAGGTACCTGACGGGGTTTAAGAGATCAAACATTTCATCATATCTTATAAATATCATATACAGGAAATGAAACTTGAATATACAATGAGAATAGTCAGTGTAGTGTGTATAGCTGTACGGGTTGACCATCTTCTGATTATAAGTCAACACACAACTATTATTGTTCAGCTGCTGTCTGATGAATAGCAGGAACACCCTTGCATGGTACCAACTTGGCTCAGCTCTACTTGCTGGTGACAATATTTCATAAGTAAAAGCAGGTACTATGACATTTTTGACCATTGCTTGTCACACATTGATAAGGCAAATCCACCGTTGTTAGTATTTGAGGATAAAAATAACAAAAACAAACACATACTGTGTGCTAGTTAGGGCATCCAGCCATTGCTGGATGCATCATTTTAGTCTCCACTCCTTACCAAGGACTGAATACAGGAGACTTGTTGCTTTATTCAATGTACGGGGGGAAAAGTTGTAAAATGTATGAGGAAAAAAGTCATAAATTTAGGAGAATAAAGTCATTAATTTATCGTGGGAAAAAGTCAGAAAATTCACCAGAAAAAAGTTGTATTCAAAAGAAAAAAAAAGTCATAAATTTACGAGAATAAAGTCATAAATTTACCAGGGCAAAAAAGTCTATAAATTAATGAGAAAAAAGTTGTATTTACAAGAAAAAAGTTGTAAATTTACGAGAATAGAGTTATAAATTTACCAGGAGAAAATAAGTCAGAAAATTTGTGAGGAAAAAAGTTGGATTTAAAAGAAAAAAATTGTAAATTTCCGAGAATAAAGTCATACATTTACGGGGGTAAAAAGTCGGAAAATTAATGAGAAAAAAATTGTATTTACAAGGAAAAAAGTCGGAAATTTACGAGAATAAAGTTATACATTTACCGAGGGAAAAAGTCAGAAAATTAATGAGAAAAAAAGTTGTATTTACAAGGAAAAAAGTCATAAATTTACGAGAATAACGTCATGAATATACTGGGCAAAAAAAGTGGGAAAATTAATGAGAAAAAAGTTGTATTTACAAGAAAAAAAGTTGTAAATTTATGAGAATAAAGTCATAAATTTACAGAAAATACTACTTTATTTTCTTAACTTTTAACTTGTGTGTCCTTTGAGCCTCTCATTCAGTTGCCACGGCAACTGAGGAAAAAAACCCCAGCCATTTTTGTTTGTCTTTGAATGATCCAAGGCAGTAAATTTTTCTTACAACTTTTTTTTTTCTCACAAATTTTTGAGAATAAAGTTGTAGTTTGTAACTTACCTTTAAACAATATTGTTGTTTTTGTAGCTATTTAAAACGCTATTAAAAAGCTATTTATGATGTTATGGACTTAAATTTCAAACTGAAGTAGGGCTTCACCTTTCTTCAAATGACACAGGATTAAAAGAAATTTCTGACATCGTAAATTGACAACTTTTTTTCGTAAATAAAGAAATGAAAAAGTCATGAATTTTTTTTTTTTGTTTTTAAAACGCTATTAAAAGGCTATTCATGACGTTATGGACTTAAATTTCAAACTGAAGTAGGGCTTCGCCTTTCTTCAAATGACACAGGATTAAAAGAAATTTCCGACATTGTAAATTGACAATTTTTTTTTCGTAAATAAAGAAATGAAAAAGTCATGAATTTTTTTTTTTTGTTTTTAAAACGCTATTAAAAGGCTATTCATGACGTTATGGACTTAAATTTCAAACTGAAGTAGGGCTTCACCTTTCTTCAAATGACACAGGATTAAAAGAAATTTTTGACATCGTAAATTGACAACTTTTTTTTCGTAAATAAAGAAATGAAAAAGTCATTAATTTTTTTTTAGCTTTTGAAAATTCGCGATTTTATTCTCGTAAATTTACGATTTCTTTTCATGCAAACACAGCTTTTTCCTCCTAAATTTACATTCAAATTTACATTATATTCTGAAAATCTGACATTTTTCATAAATGTACAACTTTTTTTTTCCTTGTAAAATTTACAACTTTATTCTTAAAATCTTAAGATTTTTTTTTTTAATGTGGCTTCAATACTCCGTCGTTCTAGTGCGTTCGATGCTGTAATAAAGCAACTGACCGGAAAAACAGGTGGAGCTGAGCCGCCATTGTACAATGTAAACATCACATAAGAACAATGTCCTTATACTTTTGTCCCTGCAGTTTACTGCATGTGTGTTTATGAAATGAAATATTTCTAACATGTTTTCTTCTGACCCCCCCACCTGCTGCCGTGGATGGACTCTTCTTTTACCTTATGTACACTCATTAGAAGAAAATCATGATTATTATATGCTGTGTCATTCTGGGCATCATCATAGCGTCTGCCGTCGGCGGCACGCTGGCCTGAAACGTTAGACGCACACTTTATGATTTTTTTGCCATTTTCCACAAATGCAACGGTATTACGCTATGTTGGGGCACGAGGGG